>NW_023605083.1:89117029-89191841 GCF_014898055.3 Talpa occidentalis
TTGTGGTACGCTACTGTTAACATATTGAACCTCCTGATAACGGAATTGTCAGGCCTAGTCTCCCAGCCAGGAACGGATCCAGGGTGCAGGGGCAGTGCTGAGCCCAGCCACTAGACCACCCCGGGTTGGTGTCTCACGAAGCTGCAGCAGGAACTTTGTAGACTCTCAGGCAAGCAAGCGAGAAGAGGCAGGTTGTTTAGAGAAAGAACAAGTTTATTGAGGAGAAAAGGAACAGAAATAAAGTGGGACTCCCAGGCATGAAACCAGGCCAGGGAGGGGCAAGGAAGCCACAGTGGAGTTGTGTCTGCAGGGAATACAGACCTTCTTTCCCTCATTATTCTAAAGCTCCACCAGTCTCTTTGTGATTTTGGTTAGTGCTCGGCTGTCTCACTTAGGCTGCTACTGAGCAGGGGATCTTCACATTCCTTATCTAACAGGTTTGTCTTTCCCCATTTGTTGCACCTTCCCCTGTTTGGTAGCTTTATCTTTATGTCCCAGTCTCCCAATGAGCACACCTGCATTTTAGGGAGAGAAAGTCAAACATCAGCTGTTGAAGAAAAACAGGCTGGGCACGCACTGGTCTCAGTGCTGACCTTCTCATCTCTCCTTGCATAAATGGGTCTCCTGCCCTTATTAAACCACTCTCTGTTTTCCCAAACTCCACTATCCTTTATCACCTGAAGGAAACCAAGGCCAGCGTTAACACATTCCTCTTGCTGCCCTTATCTCTGAAGCCTTCCTTAATTTCTCCGGAGGTCCCCACCTGCACTGTCCTTGAGGCTGCCTAATTCTCCCTAACTTGCCCTTGGATTCACTTCTAAACATATTCTTTTTGTCTTTTAACCTCTCTCATGTGTCTGTCTTCTGTCCTATGGGTTGCAGCCTAGTATAATTTTTGATATCTCATAGTTTAACACTTTTCTTTTCACATGTATTTAATCTGCTGCTTAATATGTATATATTATATTTTATTTCTGAAAATTCCAGCATCTGACGTTCCTGTGAATCTGTTCATTTTTTCCCCCCTGCAGGTTTCTCTTCATACTACTTCATTTCTTTTGTTTTTTTGCATTCTGTGATTGAGAGCTGTAAGTAGTTCACTGTTCTCAGGATTTGTTTATGAGGATTCTTGCAGCCTCCTTTGAGTTAAGTTTCCTCCCAGGAGCCTCTATGTTTTTGTGCAATACCTGGGAGCCCTGCTGGTGTTTTTCTTGGCCCCTCACAGGTAACCAGTGCGGGATGTCAAGTTGTAGCCTTTTTTAAAATTTGATTTAATTTAATTTAATTTAATTCTATTTATTTATTTTATTTATTTTTTAAAGATTTTATATCTATTTATACAAGAACCGGGTAAGTAACAGGCCAGATGTGCGGGAGGGTGAAAGGATTCACCAGAGACAGAGCAGGAACATAACAGGCAGACTGATGAAATACACTGCTGAGGGGAGCAGTGGGCGAGACAGGAGAAGTCTGCTGTGCCAAGTGGGATTCTTGCTGGCCAGCCCAGGATTGAACCTGCGCTTCAGAGGCTGCGGACAGCTGGACAGCTTCACAGTGTATGGCTCAACTGCCTGCACCATCAGGGATGCCCTGTAGCCTTTTTTCCTTTTTTTTTTTTTAAGATTTATTTATGCATACAATAGCTGGGGTATCCCACATAGTGTAGACCTTTTGAGTCTTAACTTTATGCTGATGGAATTCCACTTCATCTCTTGCCTTGGGCCATGGCTGAGTTCAATCTCCTGTCCCTTCCTGTAGTCTTCAGCAAGAACTTCAGTGTCTCTAGGGTTTAGCAGAAAACCTCAGGGAGGAAACTGACTTCCACACTCATTTCTTTGCAGACTTATTATTTCACTTTGTTAGGGGCTTTGCAGATTTTTACTTTTTGTGCCAGCTCAGTAATGCATTTAAATAGATCTAAAAAATATTTTATCCACCATTTAGTAGTTTTACTTGGAAGGGTCCTTCAGGGGAATCAGATCAGTGTTGCCCTGGAAGCAAGCCATCATATTATTCTTCATAATTCAAGTTAATATCTCCTTAAAGCAACCAATGACTTCTCTTTTGTCAATTCAAGTTTCCCTATTATCTTTTCTTTTTTGGGTGGGTGGGAGGGGCTTTGTGATGCCAAGGCCTGGTTCTGGGAGCAGGGTGCACGTGATCCCAATGACATCTCTCCCATGGCCATGGAGGGTCGTGGGCCACCTGAATGATCATTGAGTCATCCCTTGGGCCACAAGTCACTTTTGGTCATGTGCTGCTCAGCAGTAGTTTGTGCCACAATTGGGGGCTATACCAACACCCTGGTAGGGCCTGAAACTTCCTCCCTTCTCTGAATTACTGGTCACGCTCATTCTACAGGGCAGGGGGGCGGCAGGATCACAGCTCTGGAGTCCTGCACTAGTGACTCTAGGAGACTGCCTGGCTCATCCCCTGGGTGCTAGGGGTGGGTGCATATAGCTGTCTTGACTTGTGGCCTGCAGGACTTCACCAGGATGCTGGGGGGTGAGCAGATCTGGAGTCAGAGAGCCTATCTTGTGGGCTGGGACAGGATGGAGTAGGGATATATGGAGAATCAGGTGGTTGTTGGCTTAGGAAAATAAGCAGTTTCCAGTAAGGGAGATTCCCATAGGGGAAAGGCTACTTCCATGGTGGTCTCTTTGGAGATGGAACCAGGAATCAAACTTAGGGTGACATTATTCTTATTCTCCTCCTTTATAATAGGGGGAAAGGATGTCCTGAGCAAACTCCATATAGGCTTTGTGGACTCCACCCCACCTCCATCAAGACACTGGGAACTACAAACCCCGTAATAACCAAAGGGAAGGTTGTGAGGACCTGAGGGCGGAGTTAAGCAACGAGGCTCTTGGTTTGGGTATTTAACTGGCCGTGGTGTATGTGTGTGTGTGTTTTGTGTGTGTGTTGTGGTGCGTGTGTGGTGTCACTGGCTTGTCATGAGGTGTGCTAGGTTTTTGTGTGTGTGTGTGTGTGTGTGTGTGTGTGGTCACTGGCTTGGCCACAAGGTGTGCTAGGTTTTTGCCAGCTTGGCGGGTCACTGGGATTCCAGGTCAGTGGAACGGGTAGGACGCATTTATGAACTTATATCCCTCTTTCTCCTTGAGTTATTCATTTCTCATTTCC
This sequence comes from Talpa occidentalis, assembly GCF_014898055.3. Classification (NCBI taxonomy): domain Eukaryota; kingdom Metazoa; phylum Chordata; class Mammalia; order Eulipotyphla; family Talpidae; genus Talpa; species Talpa occidentalis. Next base: position 89,120,171 of record NW_023605083.1, read on the forward strand.
CCGTCCCTTGTAAATAAGCCTTTTATCAACCTTTTTGTGTGTGTCTACAGTTTAGCATTAATAAGTCCCCTTTAAGTGCGTGGGTGAGTACTGACAGTCAGGCAACCCCATTTTATATTGGGGTTTGCCCTGTAACACTTACTGTCTTCTCCTTCCCCCAGTCCCTTCCTGCCACCTTCTTTTATCTGAAAACATCCATTACATTTTTATTTACTTAAAATAGTGTTTCCTTTTCTTTTATTTATAAAAGTAATTGCATTCATTATGGAAGATGTACAGAATGTAGACAAGTACAAGAAGATAATTAATGTTTACCCCAACCCCGTCTACTATTATTTATGACTATATTCATCTTTTGTTCTATATGTTTTAAATATTTACCATATATGAAACAATAAACGCATAACTTAATAATTTATATCATACAATTTGAATGATACTCTGTGGCATTATTTTATGGATTGCTTTTTTCTCCATTTAATGATCTATTATGAAAAATTTTATTGCTTTAAGCTTTCTTGGAAAAGATTATTTTTAATGGCTCATATATTCCTTTGTATAGATAGAATAGCAGGTATTCAATCAAGTATTATGCATTTGGATGTTTTTCCAGTTTTTTTAGTTTTATAAATAATTCCTCGATGAACACACTTGTGCATAAATTTTTACATGTATCTCTGATCTTTTTCTCTCTATATATATTTCTGTAAGAGGACTTGCTGGTTAATTTTTTTGAAGCTTCTGATAATTATATGGCTATATTCTACAATAATATGAAATATATATATGAATATTGTCATGTAAATGCCAAAAATATTGTGTTCTGCAAAATCATGCACTAAAAATGACATGATTTATGGAAAATATGTTTAATGCACATCACTCAAAATTTATGTTATGTTATAACCACAACACTAACAAAATGTAACAATCCTAATAAAAATGCTATTTAAAAATGAATCAAATTCTAATAAATAGAGTAACAACCATCACTTCTAAATGTGGCTTGCTAGAAAGGGTTGCAAGGAAGGATTAGAGAGGAGATGCTAAAATATGGAGACAAAGACAAAATGCATAAAGTTGGTGCATAACCTTGTGTTATATGCACTTGAAGGCAGAACAAGCGGCCAAACCTAACTAAGAGGAAGAATGTGGTGAGTGACCAGCATCAGCTGCCTCCCCCAGTGGGTGTTTCCTTTGGGTTCTCAGCTGCTGGTACTTGGAGGCCTAAAACAGGGTTCTGGGAAGAATTGCATATCAACCAAATCGAGCTCTGGGCTGTATTAACATGCTTACCCTTTTCTGTCAATTGCATGTGACCTCATTCTCATTAGAGAGCATGTGATGTAGCAAAACAGACTGGACTGTGAGATTGCAGTCCAGAAGGTTAGTTCACTCTATTTCCATTGCTAGTATATATAAGTCCCTAACTGGAACTTTTCTTCCTAACACAGAATATTTAGGCCCCTTAAAACTGGCCAATTTCATAGATTAAACGTGGAATCTCATTCTTAAATGTACTTTTTTTTTTGTTATTGGGGGAATCACCTATTTCTCCTATGTTCTTAGCCAATTAAATGTCCTTTGTGAGTTGCTGGGGACTGCCCCCCATTTTTCTATTAGGATGCATGTGTTCTTCTTATTGATCTTTCTTTATAGATGAAGGTTATTAATCTTTCCACTGTCAAATTATGTCAAATATTTTCTCAGCTTGTAATTTGCTTTTCAGTTTTGTTTATGAATCATTTGAGGTACAGAAGTTTGAAAATGTTGTCATCAAATCTATATAGGTCTTTTCCTTTACTATTTCTTCCATTGTTTTGTATTTAGAAAATCCTTCCCTATACAGCAATCAGTTACATAGTTACATATTTACAGTTAAATATTTACTCACAGATTTCTAAAGAATTAAGCTTTCTTACATTTAGTTTGTGAGATTAGTCTAGAATTAATTCTTACATACAGTGTAATGTGATGATGTATTTGATAATTTTTTTTCCCATATTTCAATTTCCCCCAATATTTAAAGAAATACATCCTTTCCTATAAGCTTCTGATATTACTATAGCATACATTAATCTCTTATTTTATATAATAAGTCCATTTAAATGTGATACATCCTGTTTCATTGATCTGTATGCCGATATTTTCCCTACTTTAGTTATTGCAGATTTATATACATTATATGTGTAAATATCTGAGAGTACCATCTCTCCTTACTCATTTTTCACCCAGGGTTTTCTTAGCTTAAAATTCTCCCCTGTTTCTTCTCCCAGATAAACTTATGCTTATCCATTGGGATTTTTTTTTTAATCAGGGATGTATATTAAACAAGGGTTTGTGCCAGATACAAAATATTTTTACTTCATGGGCCAAGTATAATCTTTATCTCTTCCTCTTTAAAAAAATACAAAGTATAAAAACCATTCTTAATTCACAAACTGTAGAAAAGCAGGCCATGGGGTGGATTTGGCACACTGTGGTGGGCTGGCTCCTGATTTAGACAATCATACTAGTTTCCCTGGGACTGTAAAAAAGGGCCACTATCTTGGTGACTTAATACAACAGAACTTTCTTGTCCCATAATTCTGAGTGCTGCAAGTTCAACATTCAGGCTTTGGCAGGACCATTCTCCCTTTAAAACTTATAAGGGAATCTTGTTTTTCCTGCTTCTTCCTAGATTTTGTTGGCAAATGTTGGGGATCTTGACTGGTTCTCTCCAGTCTCTACCTCTGTCATCACAAGGCACTTACCTTCTGTATTTCTTGTCTCATACTAAGGCAGCAGTCACATTGGACTAGGGATTCACCTTACTCCAGTGAGACCTCATCTTGACCAATGATATCTGCAACATCTCCACTTCCAAATAAGGTCACATTCTGAAGGACTGGAGGTTAGAACTTCACTATATCATTTTTGTCAGGATGCAATTCACCCATAACACTAAATTTTGAGAAGAATATAAATAGAATAGAAATCTTTCTAATACTTAATATTTCTATCCAACAATATTAAATATGTGTTCTATATTAATATTGTGACATTAAATCGTTCTGGCAGAATAAGATTAATTCCTTTTTATTTATCAGTTATTTTAAATTTGTCACTAATTACATTGAGATTTATGTCTACATTCCTAAGGGACCTTGGTCTTTTCCTTTTTTTTAATGTTATATTAAGTGTTATCAAGACCATGCTTCCTTCATAGAATGCATAGCTCACCTTCCATATTTGTCCACATAAGAGAGCAGTTTATGTAGAATGGAAATTAATATTTCCTGGAAAGTTTACAAGAATTCACCAGTAAAACCATTATGTCCTGGAGCCTTTGTTTTGGGAGATAATTTTTTGATGACTGCATTTCTTCCATGATTACTGCCCCCTCCTTCTAAATGAACTAAGTTATATCTGAATCAGCAGAATACCCAACTCAGAGTTCTTGAAAACTGTACAGGAACTTCTGATGACCCTGAATTCAGGGAAGGAATCCAGGTCACATTGATGAGTTCTGACTGTGAACCGTTCTCTCTGTAAATAAGTTCATTCATGCAGGTGTCAAGGATTTGGCTGAAAGGACTGCAGGCTGGCCAGGCTGGCCTGGATGCATCTGTGTCCATGGAGGGAGTGTGCCAGCAGCATGACCGGGAAAGTGAGTGTGTCAGGCTCTCCCGGTGGATGGTCCTCCAGTAACCAGGTAGCAAAGCCGGGCTAAGGACTACTGATGCTAGCCTCCCATTAGCCACCAGAAGACCCCCGTCCACTCAGGCAGCTATCTTTTCAGTCCAGCCTTGCACCAAGGGCTTGAGTGTCTCAATACTACTCCCTACCATTCCATGCCCTCCTCCCCAAGGCATGGGATGCACCTGCTCGCGTTGGGTGCCCAGAGGCAGCACTGTATGGAACAGTCCACTAGAGTGTTGAATTTCTGGTCTCTCTTTGGAGCTGCCAGAATCCAATATGTTTCCCCATATGCTTGAACCTTTCTGCAATTCTTCCATCTGTTTCTGGGAAATGTGAAGGAATTTAATGATCTTTTCTGGGGTTATTAAACCAACAGCTGTTGTCATTAATAGAGGACATTCTTTACTGCAGTGAACAAACGCTAGTCATAACTCTAGCCTGTCGTCTGTGCTCTTGTTAATGACTACAGCGTTTGTCTCAAGACTGGGGTTATGAACATGGAGGGTTCCGATGCCAGCTTTGAAGATGATTCATCTTCAGAGTGTGAATACCCTTCTTTCTTTTTTGTACTCTAGGCAGCTTTTGAGGCAAAATGTATAAATGACAAAAAACAAAATCCAATCTGCCAGCCGTTGGGTTTCCTTTGAAAATGAAGGCGCTTGAGTGCTAAAAAGGAAAGATTACATTTTACTGTGTGTTTCAAATTATGGTTCATTTTCTTGTAAAATGTTAGAGGCAGAGAGAGACCAACTTTTATAGTTTGAATTGAAGGTTATAGATGTCAGAGATTGGGCCCTGGGCGTCAGGACTGTGCACACAGAAACAACAGGGAGGAGAGGGGCTGCCTGGCCTGGCCTCCACCTGCCCCTTGGGCCGGGCAGGTTTGCTGGTTGACAGCATGAAAGATTGTTCTTGGGAGGTTCGATAGCCTGGTAAGGCCCAGTAATAGAAAGATGGGGGAAGTTTTAATCTCACCAGATGAGATTCCAAGGTGCAAGAGGTGGTAGATGGAGTGGGGCAGGGAGTGGTGATCAGGAATCTGGGCACAGCAAGTCCCTGTAGTCCTGGTCTACAAGTCTGTTAGTTTCTGCAGGCTGGATTCCAGTAGCACTGAGGCTATGAAAGCCATGTTTGGACCCCATTCCTGCAAAACTGGGGTGCAAATAGCCAGTCTTCAGAGAAGGAATGCAATGGTAATCTCTAGCAATTTAGGAGCACTGGGCAGCGCATCTGGTTTCTGAATACTCCTCTCCCCTTCAGCTGTCCAGCAGGTCCATTGAGAGCGGGTGTGGGGGAGGTTCTTTGGGTCCTAGATTAGGCTAATGGGGAAGGTCTAGGGTCTTTGACAGGAGGCCTGACAAGTTGGAGAGGGGCTCTGGTGCATTTTGCAATCCGAGATTGCTCTGGTGCATTTTGCCTGAAGGTTTTCTTCACCATGGAGTGAGGAATCAAAACCCCCAACAGAAAGTTGAGTGCCCAGTGGTTAGTGATCTGGGAGCAGAGGGGTCAGGGGAAGGACGGAGGGACCAGATGCTGCCATGGTGTCACTTTTATTCTTCTCAAATAATAGGGTGTTTTGTCTGGGTCTTCATTGGAGTCAATCCTTGAGGTGCCATTTCTCAGTACAGGCTATTTCAGGTCTCAGCACGGCTATTTCAGGACATGGTGACAGTTCAGAATGTTTCTTCCTCTCAACTTTCCAGCTCAGAAGGTTTTGTCTCGTTCTTTTGTAACCAGGTGGAGGTTGGGTCCCTGATGGTTCTGGATTCCGGATTCTGGATAACACCATGGGGTCACTTTTGTTGTCCTTCTCTAATATTAGAGTATTTTCTCTGAAACTTCATTCATGTATTCATTCAAAGCATGAATTGAGTGCCTGTATGTACCTGACAATTGCCAGGCCCTGGTAATATAAAGCATTTTCCCCAAGGAACTTAAAGTCTAGCAGGAGACATATTCCAATCACAAGGCACCGGTGTGTGGTGATTACCTAGTAGGGGCACACTCAGGTGCTGTTCCTGTCTTGGTGTAGGTCAGGGAAGGCTTCCTGGAGGAGGCAACATCCCACCTGGTTACAAGAAGGCAAGTGGTGTTCAGCCAGTCCACATTGGTGGGGAAAATTCCATGCAGAAAGGGCAGAGAAATAATGGCCCTGTAGTGAACTAGAGCCTGGAAGTAGATGTAGGGGGAGTTGGGAGAAACCAGAGATAAGGCTAAAGAGGGAGGTTTGGGAAATAAATTCTTGGGTATGCTTTAAGCCTAATTAAACATTCCCTGACTTTCTGGGCTTGCGGGTTACAACCATGTTATAATTGCCTCGCTGATGCATTCACTGTCATTTTTCTATTGGCTTTACACTCTGCCCTACACGCCAATTAGAATATAAAATCTAGTGAAGTGAAAAATAAATGGGTTGTGGGGTGTTTGCTTATGAACTGGCTGCTCTGCTAAGAGCCTTAATAACTTCACACAGTGTCTCAATATCTTCTTGTTGGGGAAAAAGAAAGAAAAAGTAATCTCGTTGGCTTGGTTGTCTGTGACCATCAGGCCTGGAGAGAAAAGCCGTGTCCTCCGGGGTCAGTCCTTGAGGGGCTGTCTTTCAGCAGGGGATAATTCATGTCTCCTGTTTCCCTAGGATGATGGACACGATGGTGGATTCAGAATGTTTCTCCCTCTTAAGTTTCCAAGCCAGAAGGTTTTTGTCTCGCTCTTTTGTAACTAGGCGGAGGTTGGGCCCCTGGTGGTTCTGGTTCCTGGATTCAGAGAGTGACATCCTGTCACTCCGTGTTCCTCTGCCGTCTCTGAATGGCACGGTGGGGGGCGGAGATGCCACCTGAGAAAATCACCCACAGATTGAATGTGAAGAAATCCACTGGCATTGGGAGGGCTTGAGAACCTGCCAATAAAGTGCTTCTCACACCAAGCAGTGCTTGGATCTCCTCTCAAAATAACTGTATTTTCGAAGAACTCTCCCCCCACTTTTGTTGACTAAGTGGTTTCTATTATAATGTTATTTAAGTATGTACCAACATAAAAGCTGGAGTAAAATCCTTTTGCTTATGGCTCTCATATGACTATAAAAGCAAGACAAATGGACAAATTATAGAACGGCAAACTACGAAATCAATAAAATTCAAATTAACAACATTAATTTAATGGGATATCATTTTCCCAAACTTAAATCACCGTGTTCCCCATGAACACAGGGCAGGCTGGGCCGAGGGGTTTTCCCGAGACTGGAGGGGGTAGAGCTGGTCTCACTATCTCTGTCATAACCACCACAGGCGTGATGTCCTTGGCCTTGCCCTGGCCCACATGCTTCACCCACAGAGCACTCCTAGCTCTGTTCTTTTCTTTTTAGTCTGCCATAATCAATTAAAAAATAAATAAAATTGAATGTGGTCCCCGAAAACTGGAAAGATCTATTTTCATGCCTTACCCCTAAAACACACACACGTCCCAAGGACTCAGGAGGGTGTAAAGAACATGAAGGAATGGTCTAGGTAATGGGGTAAGCACGCCTGGGGTGGGTGTGGTGTGGGGTTTTACATGAGAGAAGGTATAAACCTACTCCCCTAAATCATGCAGTGGTGTAACCTAATGTTAGCTCAATAATATAAAATTAATTTAAAGAAATGAAAAGGAGTAAAACTTTAAAGAAAGAAAGATCTTGGCCTTGCTCAGCTACAGGAGATAACCCAAGCCTCACATGGCACCTTCCTGCCAGCACACAGAACCCATGACCCAAGAAGGAGAGATGGGGGGACACGGGCAGTCAAGGAGAAACAGAAAACTTAGAAGCAGAGCTGGCCCTGGAGGACTACGGGGTACAGAGTATGGGAATGGGGGGTAGAGGACAGATCGCTGGGTTAGGAACTTGGGTTCTGTCCAGGCCCCCATGCAGGATGACGTCCTGTGGGGCCTCATCTTGGGAGGAGAGCAGGGAAGACCCTGCTGCTCTCACATCAGATTCCTTGCCCAATGCGAAGTGGGGCGGCTCTCAGGCCAGGCCCTCCTCAGGGCATGGAAATCCTGGGACTTTAACTGCAACAATAGCACCATAAAGGAAAACAAATATAAAGGTTCCCTTCATCAACTAGTATTTACAAAGTCCCTGCATATGGTATTGTGTTAAAATACATACATACATACATACATACATACACATATACATACACACATACATATATACATACATATATACATACATACACATATACATACATACATACATACATACATACATAAAAAGCAAGGGCTCTAAGGAGGAAGTTAAATTATGAAAGGTGGTAGCTGGAGATTACTCCTATTTGGGGGGAGGCAGAGTCTAGGCAGGCTTTTAAGAGAAGGTGGCCTCTGAGGGTGGGGAGGTAGTGATGGCAGGGGAGAATCTAGACAGGGTGGCTGCAAGCAATTTTGAGAAGGTAGGGGCTGCTGTCTGGCTGAGGAGAGGCCAGGGCAGGGAGGAGGTTAGCGGGACATAAAGTTGGAAATGGAGGTCAGCATGTGTCATGGTGGACATTGAAAGCCAGGCCGAGGCATTGGGGGTGTCTCCAACAGTCAAGGCAGAGCCTCACAGTTTTCCAAGCCAGGGCTGACCTCAGTGATAAATGTGCCAGTTCCACTTGTTTGGAGGCAGTATGGGGAGATGACTTGAGAGGAGCTAGGGGTGGGGATTTCTGTCAGAGAGGAGACAGGCCCCGAAGTAGAGCAACGCATGATGGGCTTTCCCAAATCCTTTTGCCTCTGGTCCAAAGGGGAATCAGCAGAACTTACTCTACAAGCCCTCAGGTGCTGGAGATAACTTCACCCCCTGGTTCTGAGCAAGAGTTTCAAAGAGGGGTGTTGGAGGACACCCATTACAATCTCCAACCCCCATGTCCACCCCTTAGAAAGTCTGATACATTCTCCCAGTCCAGCCTGAGTTGCTGCTGTCCAGTGGTGCTCCCCGCCCAATGCTGACCTGGGGTTTTACATGAGAGACATCATGTTTAGCCAATGGTCCACCTGCAATTGACTGCAGCCCAAGTCCACTGGGACGTAGTTTATGCAAATTCTCACTCACCCAAGCACGGGAATCTACCATGAGATTGCAGATCAGATACCACTGATATCCACATCATCATCATAAGGAATTAAGGGGAAACCTTCTTGAGAAAAGGGGTTCCTTGGGGTAGCTCAGGCACCTTGATGCCGCCGTGATTGCTAATCCTCTCCCTGTGCCCCACCCAGGCTGCCCTGGGACGGCGGGTTGTAGAGCTACTGTGGCATCCTGTGTGCTGGCTGTGCCAGAGCCTCGCCCATGGCACAGCCTGATGTTCCCCCCAGGAGCCAGTGAAGGCTGGAGAGCCACATGCGCCTGGGTGGGCTGCGCCAGGGACTGGCATGGAGTAAATGCCCAGTAAATGTTCATTGAGTTGAATCATTCTCAGTATGTTGGTGATGGCTTCAAGTTTAGGCTGCAAGCAGAGATTTTATTACATGTGTTTCTGCTGTTCAGCATCTCAGCTCTCAACAAGGAAGGCCCCAGGCTCATCCTTCTGCTTCCCGAGCCCTCCCCTCCACTGAGCACTGCCCACCTAACCGGTAGGACCTCTCTTCCCTTTCTTGGCAATGTAGCTGCCTGTGCCACCTGGTCCGCATGTCCCCATTCTGGGTCTTCATTTCTCTGACCTGGATTTCAGCAGTAATTGAAGGTGCTTGTCCTGCCCCAGATTTCTCTTTGACTCCACGCATGTATGACACTCTCCTTCTTGTTTATCACAGTAAACACCCTCTTCAGTTCAACAATATGTGTGTGTGCACCTGTGTGGTGATTGTGAACGTGTGTGAGTGTGTGTGTGTGTGTGTGCATGTGTGTGTAGTGAGGCTGTTTGCTGTTATCACTGTTATCTGTGGTGCCCCCTGACCTTCTGTACAGGAGGATTTAGGAGTGCATTCTGGTTGGTAAAGTTAGAGCTGGCACTGGTCTTAACACTTTATTTGCAGAACAGCCACACTTAAAAAAATTACTGCATAATTGAGATAAATTTCCAGATAGGGTTTTAATCACACTTTTCATAAGACAGAAAATTTCCATTGTTCAGCTTGTAAAGCACAAATATGGTCACGTTTGTGGTGAATAGGAGGACTGGTGCTCAGTGGGGAGTGGTAACTCCCTCCCAAAGCCCCTTGTTGCCTCTGCCACTGTGTTGGGGAGGTCACATGCAATACGACACTGTGCTCAGTGAAATGGGCTGGTCTCAGGAGGCTGAGCCCCCCAGGACACAGCAGAAGGGGTGCCTTGGAATGTGCTCAGCCCTTTCCAGCTGTGCTGTCTGTAGAAGCAGCCCCACTTAGTTGGCGTACCCAGAACTGGCTAGTTTCATAAGCATTTTCTTTAAGCTCACATGAAACCAGCTTTTGATTCAATATCTGGTCTTAAAGACCAAAAGCTCAATTCTTATGAACCCACTCCTTTATGTTAACTTATTCATCCCATTAATATTTATTGAACACCTGTTCTGTGCCAGACACCCTTCTAAAAACCAGGTAACTACAGGGGGCAGACAAAACAGTCAAAACCCCTGCTCCCAGGAGATTAAGAAAGAAGGGCCATGAGGGAACTTTCTGGGTGAAGACAGTTTTCTGTGTCTTGGTAAAGGTTGGGGTCACACAGGCAGATGCATTTGTCAAAACTGATTGAATGGTATGTGTAAGATTATGCATCTCACTCTACATAAATTTTACTGTCAGAAAATACAAAAGAATTTACATAAATACTGAACCTGGTTGCTGATGTGCATTTTGAAGTGTTTAGGAATGAAGTGTACTGAGGCCTGTAATCTACTTTAAAATGCACCAAAAAAATAAGATTTGATGGATGGAGAAATGGCTAGAAGGTTAGACATATGTAAACAAATGTTACAAAATGTTAACAGACTCTGGGTGGTGGGAATGTGATTTGCTCCTGCTACATTCTTTCAACTTCCCTTAGGTTTGAAATTTTTCATAATAAATTGTTAGAAAAAATGAAATAAGCACAAAAATCAAAAAGTTTGAAGTAATCCTTATCCTGGTGGAGTTTCCATTCTCATGAGAGGAGAAAAATTAACAGGCCCCCGAATAACCCATTTCTTTCAATGTCCTCGTTTCAGTCTAACATTGAAGAGAAAATAAAATAATCCCCTTTGACTTTGAACAAAATGACAATGTTATTTGATGGCCTGCTTTCTCATCATTTCTCTTAAAGTGGCAGTTTCCAGGAACCCATCAATGAGGTTAAGTGAGGATTTACTCTATTTAGTATGTGATGTGGTGATGGCTATAGATGTATCGAAGCAAAATAAATCAGGGGACAGGATGGGGAATACTGGGGTTAGGGGCACATTCATCTAAATAGACTGTGTGAGGAGCAGAGGTGGTGCAGGTACGTGGGGACCTGGGCCATCTCTCCAGGCAGAGAGGAGATCACTTAAGAGGTCCCAGGACAGGTGTGTAGCTGGTTCATCAAACAAGAAGGAGCTGGTCTCAAGTAGAGGGAGGAGGGAATTGGGGCCACGGAGGCTGTGGGCTCCCCAGGTGCCATGAGAACCCGCACTGCTGCTCCAGGAGAGATGGGGACCCCAGAAAGGCTTCTTGGTAGAAGAGCATGTAGTGAAAGAATCTGGTATGTGTTTTAAAAGCCTCACTGCTGCTGCTCTGTTGAAAACAGGATGTGGGTGGGGGAGAGCAGAGTCTGGGAGAAGGCCATGAGCCATGGCGGAGGGTCAGGTCAACCAGGGTAGTGACCATGGAGGTGTTTAGATGTGGTTGCATCCTCAGTACATTTTCTTTTTTAAAAAAATTAAAAAATACATTTTACATCATTGTTCATTTTTAAACAATATTTGCTTCCCCCCCACCCCTCAGGTGTAGTCCCTGCCGTGGACGTCCCCATAGAGTTTCCTTCGCCAATGCACCCGTGCACCATCACCTCAGTCCCCTGTGCTCCTCCCTCCCTCCCTCTGATCCCTCTCCTGCCTCCGCCCTTGCAGGATGTCTCTGATTTATAATTGTCTGTTTTTGCTTTGTTGTGTTTTGTACTGTTATTATTTTTTTTACAGTGATGTCTTATTTGATTTCCCTATATTCCTGCTATAAATGAAACCATCCGATATTTTTCTTTTTCCTTCTGGCTTATTTCACTGAGCATAATCCCTTCTAGCTGCATCCACATTGCTGCAAATAGCATAAGTTTATCTTCCCTTTTGTTTGCTGAATAATATTCCATTGTGTGTATATACCACATCTTGATCCAGTTATCTATTTTTGGGCATTTGGGTTGTTTCCAGGTTTTACCTATTTTAAATAGTGCTGCAATAAACATAGGGGTATAGGTGGTCTTTTGAATCAATATTTTTGTGCCCTTTGGGTAGATCCCTAGGAATGGAATTGTTGGGTCATATGGTAGCTCCATTTTTAGTAGACTGAAGAAACTCCAGACAGCTTTTCATAATGGTTGGACCAGGTTGCACTCCCACCAGCAACGTAGGAGAGTTCTTTTTTCACCACATCCTCGCCAACATTTGTTGTTGCTAGTTTTTTTGATATGCACCATTCTTACTGGTGTAAGGTGGTATCTCAGTGTGGTTTTGATTTGCATTTCCCTGATGATAAGGGATGTTGAACATTTTTTCATATGCCTGTTGGCCGTTTGCATTTCCTCTTTGGAGAAATGTCTTTTAAGTTCTTCTGCCCATTTCTTGACTGGATTGTTTACTTTGTTTTTGTTGAGTTGTGTGAGTTCTTTGTATATCTTTGTGATCAGTCCCTTATCAGTTGACTGGAGTGCAAAAATTTTTTCCCAATCAGTGGGGTGTCTCTCTGTTTTGGTTAATGTCTCTTTTGCTGTGCAGAAGATTTTCAGTTTGATGTAATCCCAGGTGTTTATCTTTTCCTTGACTATCTTTGCTTTGGGTGATGCTTCTTTAAAGATGTTATTGCGATGTATGTCTTGTAGTGTTTTACCTATATTTTCTTCTATATATTTTATGGCTTCAGGTCTTATGTCCAGTTTTCTTACCCATTTTGAGTTGATTTTTGTGCACAGTGAGAGGTAGTGGTCTAGTTTCATTTTTTTTTTGCATGTGGTGGTCCAGTTTTCCCAGCACCATTTATTGAACAAACTGTCCATGTTCCATTGCATATTCTTTGCTCCTTTGTCAAAGATCAGTCGTCCATATAAGTGTGGCTTTATTTCTGGGCTCTCTATTCGGTTGCATTGGTCTTTGTGTCTGTTTTTGTTCCAGTACCAAACTGTTTTAATTATTATGGCTTTATAGTATAGCTTCAAGTTTGGAAGTGTGATACCTCCTTTCTCTTTTGTTTTCATCAGTAGGGCTTTGGCTATTCATGGCTTTTTATGGTTCCATATGACTTTCATCAGTATTTGTTCTACTTCTTTGAAGAATGTCATTGAGATTTTTATTGGAATAGCATTGAATCTGTATATTGCTTTTGGTAGGATGGCCATTTTTTATTTTTTTTTAAAAGATTTATTTATTTATTTATACAAGCACTGGGTACAGTCAGAAGCGTGGGAGGGTGAGAGAATTCACCATAGCCAGAGTGGGGAGCAGAACAGACAGACTGACGAAATACACTGCTGAGGGCAGCAGCGGGCACTGCAGGAGAGGTCTGCATGCCATGTGGGACACTTGCTGGCAGCCAGGGATAGAACCGGTGTTGCAGAGGCTGCGGGCAGCTTCGCAGCCCAGTGCTCAACCGCTGTGCCACCAGGAGAGGCCCTTCTTCTATTTCTTTTAACAGTGTTTTATAACTTTCTTTGTATAGGTCCTTTTCCTCTTTTGTTAGGTTTATTCCCATGTATTTGATGTTTTTTTGTTTCAGTTATAAAAGGGATGGTTTTCTTGATTTCTTCTTCTTCAGATTGATTGATTGTGTATAGGAAGGCTACTGATTTTTGTGTTGATTTTGTATCCTGCTACTTTACTAAAATGGTTGATTATTTTGAGTAGTTTTTCTGTGGATCTTTTAGGGTTCTCTATGTATATTATCATATTGTCTGCAAATAGTAAAAGTTTTACTTCTTTCCCTATTTGGATTACTTGTATTTCCTTCTCTTGTCTTATTGCTCTGGCTAGGACTTCCAGTATTATATTGAAGAGCAGTGGTGAGAGAGGACATCCTTGTCTTGTTCCTGATCATAAAGGAAAGACCTTCAGCTTTCCGCTATTGAGAATAACATTGGCTGTGGGTTTGTCATATATGGCTTTTATCACGTTAAGTTATGTTCCTGCTATCCCAAGAATTTCAAGTGCCTTCATTGATATGATCATATGGTTTTTAATTTCTTTTAGTTGATGTGTTGGATTGCACTGATGGATTTCCGTATGTTGAACCATCCTTGTGCCCCTGGGATGAATCCCACTTGATCATGGTCTATTATCCTTTTGATGCATTGTTGGATTCTGTTGGCAAGGATTTTGTTGAGGATTTTTGCATCAGTGTTCATTAGGGAGATTGGCCTGTAATTTTCTTTTTTTTGTGCTATCTTTGTTTGGTTTTGGTATTAGTGTAATGTTGTCTTCGTAGTATTCCTTCTTTTTCAATTTTTTTGAGTTTGTGTAGTATAGGCACTAATTCACTGCTAAACGTTTGGTAGAATTCATTTGTGAAGACGTCTGGGTCTGGGCTTTTGTTTTTGGGGAGTGCTTTGATTACTGCCTCAATTTCACTGTTTGTAATTGGTCTGTTTAGGTGCTCTATTTCTTCTTTATCCAGATTTGGATGATTATATTGTTCTAGGAATTTGTCCATCTTGTCTAGGTTGTTGAATTTGTTTGCATGTAAGTGTTCATAGTAATCTCTGATTATTCTTTTGAGTAATCACAACTGAGTCTGTTGTGATTTTTCATCTTTCATTTATAATCCTACTTATAAGTGTTTTCTCCCATTTTTTTCTTTGTGAGCCTGGCTAGAGGTAGTGGTTTGTCTATTTTGTTTATTTTTCAAAGAACTAACTTTTGGTTTCATTGATCTTTTGGATTGTTTTTTAAATTTCTATTTCATTTATTTCTGCTTTGATTTTTATTATTTCCTTTCTTCTACTGGTTTTAGGGGGTTTTGTTGTTCTTTTTCTAGCTTTTGAGATGTGAGATTAGGTTGTTTCTTTGAGTTCTTTCTTGTTTCTTGATATGAGCCTGTATTGCTATATATTTTCTTTTTATTAATGTTTTTGCAGCATACCATGCATTTTGGAAAGTGGTATCCTCCTTGTCATTCGACTCAAAGTATTTTTTAATTTCTTCTTTGATCTCCTCATTAGTCCAGTGGTCTTCTAGTAGTGTGGATTTCAATCTCCATGAAGTGGGAGGGATCCTTGTTTTCTTTTCATTATTTATTTCTAGTTTGATGCCTTTATGATCAGAGAGAATAGTTGGAATGATTTTGATCTTCATATATCTGTTGATGTTTGTCTTGTGGCCCAGTATGTGATCGATTCAGGAGAATGATCCATGTGCGCTTGAGAAAAATGTGTATTTAGATTTTTTGGGGTGCAGCATCCTATAGATGTCTGTTAAGTTCATGAGTTCTATGTCTTTGTTTAGGGCTCTAGTGTTTTTATTCATTTTTGTCTCGTTTATCAGTCCATTGATGAGAGTGGAGTGTTGAAGGTCTCCCACTATATATATATTTTCTTTAATGTCCATTTTCAGAGCTGATAAAAATTGTCTAATATATTTTGGTGCTCCTTCATTTGGTGAGTATATGTTGATGAGTGTTATATCTTCCTGATGTATTGTCCCCTTGATCGTAATGTAGTGTCCATCTATGTCTCTTTTTACTTTTTTAAATTTGAAGTCTATTTTATCTGATATAATTATAGCTGTTCCTGCCTTCTTTTTTTGGTCCATTTGCTTGTAGGATTGTTTTCCAACCTTTTACCTTTAGTCTGTGTTTATCTTTTGTGGTTAAATGTGTTTCCTGGAGACAGCAGAAGGTTGGATTTTGTTTTTAAATCCAGCATGGTACTCTGTGTCTTTTTATTGATGAGTTTAATCCATTTACATTTAGAGTTAATATTGATATGTTGGCATCTAGTCCATTTACATTTAGAGTTAATATTAATATGTTGGCATCTGTATTTGCCATTTTGTTGGTCTTTCTTTTAATCATTTTATTCCTTGCTTTATTCTGTTCTTCTTGATCATTCCTCTGTTGTTTTTGGCTTTAGGACTTCTTGTAGAATTTTTTGGAGTAGGGTTTAGTTGTAAGAAATTCTGGATTTTCTGTTTGTCTGAAAAAGGCCCATATTTTTCTTCATAGAGGAAGAAGAGCTTTGCAGGTAAAGTACTCTTGGTTGGCATTTGCTGTCTTGAAGTTTGTTGAATATGTTACTCCATTCTATTCTTGCCTTTAGTGTTTCTTTGGAGAAGTCTGAGGTTAACCTGGTTGGTTTTCCGTTATAAGTTATCTGTTTCTTCCCCCTTGCCAGTTTCATTATTTTTTCTTTGTCTTGGACTCTTGAAAGCTTTACTATTATGTGTCTTGCTGTAGTTTTCTTTTCATTGTGGTAATTGGGTGTTCTTCTCACTTCTTTTTCATGCTTGCAAAGTTTTTTTTCAATTATCTCCTTGAATAATTTCTCAAATCCTTTGTCTCTCTTCTCACCTTCTGGAATGTCTATAACTCTTATATTTCCTCTTTTCATGAAGTCTGATAATTGTCTAAGAGTATTCTCATCCTTCTTCCTTTGCACTTCTCTCTCTCTTTCTCTTTTGGTTCTTTTTATTTCTGTATCTTCAAGAGTACTGATCTGTTCTTCCATTTCCTCGGTTCTGTTTTCAGTGCTTTTCCAAGAGCTCTTTGTCTCCTCCACAGTAATCTTTTTGTCTCCTTCTTTTCTTTTATTTCCTTTCTTAAGGTCTCATTTTTTGTTCTTCAGTTCATTGATTATTTGTCTCATCTCATTATACTTTTTAATCATGATGATTATTAATTCTCTATCTGACAGGCAGCGAAGTTCTTCCATGTCATTGTTGTTGAGTTCTGGTGACTGTTTTTCTTTCTGCGTTGTGTCCTTCTCTGCGGGCTTGCTTGGTTATTTGTATTTTTCCTTCTCTCTGCTGTTTGCTTTCTAATTTGTTCTATATGTTGGGATGTTGTGGCACTGGTGTTGGCGGGCATCTCTTTGGATTGCTCCTTCAGGGGTGTCAGAAACAGTTTATCAGACTGAGACCAGCACTGGTAAGCCAAAACTCCACCAGGGTGTTGATGCTGTGGCTGTGTTGCTGGGAACTGTCTCTTACAGTTCTCTCCCTCGGTATTTACTCAGTTCCCGCAGGGAATCAGTTAGTTGGTGATTTTGCTCTGATCACCAGGTGGCGCTAGAGACCTCTCCTTGATGACTGTGATTTCCCCCTGTAGTTCTCTGAGGGGAGCACCTCAACATAGGGGCTATTGCTCAAGCTGGGAGCTGTGTCTGCCCCATGTTCACCCGGTGCTGTGCCCGTGGCTGTGTGGATCCCGTGCCCTGAATTCTGCACTCTTGTTTTCAATCTCAGGGTCTCAGATCCAAAATGACGGCTGTCACCCTGTGCAGCGCCCACTGTTATGCGCCTGGCTCTCAGTTCCAGAATGGGGTCTTGCTCCATGCCTTGTTTTCCTTCTTACCCCTGTTTGCGTGGCCCACCCCCCTCTCAGAGCCAGAGAGTGGTTTTGGGATCCCTGGCTTCCAACTGTTAGGAAGTTGGTGATTTTGTTCTGATCACTAAGTGGCAGCGGAGATCTTTCCTACTATCCTTCCAGAGCTGTGCTTTTCCCCCCCTGGGTCTCAAAGGAACTGAGTGGGAGTGGCATGGAATGGCTCAACGGAGTGGAGTGCTGTGTCTGCCCTGTGCCACACATTGTGGGCATCCCACACCCCAAATTTCATGTCCAGTTCTCAGCTCCAAAGCCCTCAGATCAGGGATGAGGGCAGGAGCCCAGTTCAGTGTCCGCAGAAATGGCGCCTTTTGCAGCCTGCTCCTGTGCCTGGGTGCCTGGTTTTTGATTACCCAGTGAGGGTCTTTCACTTCAGTGACGCTTACCTCATGTCTCCCCACAAACCTAGGTCAGGCGGACCCAGGCAGCAGCGATCCGCCTATGCTTTTCGAGTGCGAGCTGCATGTTTTTCCACACAAGCTTACTGATTGCCCTTGGACTATTTACAGGTCTTTCTGCTGAGTTCTTATCTTCCTCTAATGGTGCCCAGAGCTGGTTGCTCACCTCCGTGGTGATTCTTGCACAGTTCTCCACAGTTCCCATTCGTGGGGTGTGGTGCCTGCAGTAGTTCCTGCACACCCACTGTCCCGTTTGAAATGTAGTTTGCTCTTGTTTTTTTTTTTTTTTTGGTTTGGATTTTTTTTCTTTCTCCTTTCTGTTGGTTGGAGAGTGCTGGCTTTGTGGGTGGGGGAGGGTAGCAGGGTTCTGAGCTTTTCTCTCCTCTCATCTTTTATGGCAACTTTCCTCTTCGGGCAGTTTGTCAGAGTTGCCTGTTTATCATCCGTGTCCCGGTTCTCTCAGGGACCTGCCGCTTTTCCTCCCTATTAATCGTTTTTATGGGAGAACTTACTCGTAGCGTTTTTCTGCCGCCATGTTGACCCCAATCTTTTCCTCAGTACATTTTCAAGGTAGAATGGACAGGATTTGCTTGTAACACAGACG
This sequence comes from Talpa occidentalis, assembly GCF_014898055.3. Lineage (NCBI taxonomy): Eukaryota > Metazoa > Chordata > Mammalia > Eulipotyphla > Talpidae > Talpa > Talpa occidentalis. The sequence continues at coordinate 89,138,540 of NW_023605083.1, forward strand.
TGAGGAGGGAGAGAAACAGAGGAGTCAAGGTGAGTCTGAGGTTTGGGTTGAGTGACAGAACAGGGTTGCCATTTTCTGAAATGAGAGGTAGAAGAGCAAGAGGGAGAGAGAAGACAGGGGCAGGGAGTTGCTTTACTGCTCTTCAGGGACACGGGGTGGGGACAGGTGAGATAGAGCCTGGGGTGTCAAGAGCCATGTGTTGGGTAGGGAGTAAAAGTGACCCCAGTTCAGATCAGGACGCAAGTCAGGGTCAGGCCCCAGAAGCAACACAAGGACTGCCCGGCCTGCCTGACCAGGCTGCTCCCCAAGGACTGCCCCTGGCCTGGTTCCTGAGCTGAGTTTTGGAGGAGCTGGAATGAACCACTATTTGTTAAGTGTATCCAGTGACCCCATTCTGCATCTTGGGGCCAATGTGAGTGTCCCATCAAAGCCTGTCTGCCCAGAAGTTCACTGATGTTCCATGGATAGAACCTGGATTTCCCTTCCCCACTCCTGTAAAGCATAGTCAGGTTGGGACACCTGGAAAGTGGGACGGCAGGGGAGCACATCATCCAGGCTTTAGCATCTTCTAGGGGACCAACCATCCTGGTTCATCTGGGGTGCTCCTGGTTTTAACAAGGGGAGCCTCACCTCTTCATTTAGGTAAGCTGGACAGTTGGTCACTCCCCTGCACGGCCTTTTGCACATGGCTCACAGTCTTGTTTCAATGCTGCTTTTGGCACAGTCTTTCTTTGCAACCCCAACAATTGCCACATTAACATATTACCTTTGAAATGTTGGTTTGGGGCTAGTGGCTGCTCCCCAGGAAACATCCCCCTAACTGTTGTAGAGCAACCCCGATACAAAACGGGGTGCCTGACTGTGGGTCCTCACCCGCGCGCTTAAAAGGACTTATCAATGCTCTACTGCAGGCACACATGAAAGGTTAATAAAAGGTTTATTTACAAGGGAAGGGGAAAGGAGGAAATGTACAGCTCTGGGAGAAAAGTGGGAGACAAAGTTTTAAAGGAGTCCTACCCGATCCGCCGATCAGGAATCCCAAAATGGCGCTCTCAGAGTTGGCCGCCAGCCAGGAGCAGTGAAGCCAGGAGGTGAGCGATCGCGAGCCAGAGAGAGACCAAGGCCCACGTGTTTGGTTTTTATATCCAACCTGGCTGCCCAACTCCACCCTCAGGTCCCAGCCACCCTCCCTTTGGTGGTGATGGGATTTGTCTTTCCCAAAGTCTTGATAGCTTTAGTCTGGAGTTGGGGGTGGGGTCCACAAAGCCTGTATGGGATTAACTCAGGACATCATTTCCCCCTAACAATTCCCCCCTTTCACTTTTTGCCACCATTTCCGTGGTGATGAAGATCAAACATATGGATGCTGGGATACAGTCTCAGATGAAAATTTTCCAGGGTTCCAGTCTGAAAGAAAACGAATCCCTCCAGGTAGTGTCCATTGTGGAAAGCAAAAGTCCTTCATTCCTGGAAAAACAGTTCATCAGTCCCAGCCGAAAGAAAACATCTGGAGGCATTAGCCAGAACAAGACAGCAGATATCTCAAAAATCACAGGAAAAAAAATCTTAGAATGGTTCAACTTATGTAAAAACAAATTCTCTCAACCTTGATCCCAAATTTTTTAACAGCATAGAAAAGTTTGCAAACTAAATCTACTTTTAAACCATATTGTCTATTTTTGCATAAAATCACAGGGCAGAATAACTAAGCAGCAACTTTTAGCTGGCTTCGTTGGAATACTCCATTCTAGGGGTTCACGTCTCTGTCCATTATTGTTTCCCTGAAACCCTGTTCTGTGTTCTCTTTGTAAGAAAACAGTCGCAGGTTTCGGTCTCCTGTCCTCTCTGTTATTATAAACCCTAAATGCCAAGTCCACTACCTGGGACGGACTCATCTCTGTGACACCGTCCACCTTAGCTAACTTTTTCTTTATGTCTGGGGCACTATGGGTAATGAAAACCATAGTGATCAGATGAGCATTTTCTGGGGCATCTGGGTTTATATCTGTGTGGTTAGTGTAAGTTTGAATAATCCTCTCAAGGAACTCTGATGGATCCTCATTAGCTCCTTGCTCGAGTTGCAATATTTTGTTAAAGTTTTTTTGTTTGGGGATCCCCTGTTTCAGTCCTACCAATAAACATTTTTCGTACAGCTCCAACATCGCCGTTCCTCCATTGTTAGGGTCCCATCCAGGATCTCTCTCTGGGACAACAACCTCCGGCTCTGGGGACTGCCTATCCTGTTGGTGGAGATGGTCAGCCTCCTCCCTGGCTTTCCTGAATACCATCCTCTGCTCATCCAGCGTTAATAAAGTATGCAGCATGGACTGTATATCTGCCCAGTTAGGGCGGTGGGAGACAAAGATAGAGGCAAACAAGTTCGCCATCCTCTTAGGAGCCTGCCGGTACGAGGGAACAGAGCTCCTCCAATTTAGGAGGTCCGCAGTACTGAACGGATGATGCGACCAAAAGTACCCAGCAGGTCTCCCATGTTCATTTAAGCCACCCATTGGCATCTGGCGAAGGGGAAACTGCCCTGCCTCAGGGTGATCCTTCCTGCCAAAATGGGTGCCGAGTCTAGTGTGGGGAGGAGACGCCATTTTAGTGTCCTCCCCAGAGGGCAGTGGAGGCTGTGCAGCCTCAGGGGTCTGCACGGGAGGGGCCTTGTCACGTGGAAGAGGATTTTGTCCTGATGTATTTAAAGTATTTAAAATATGATGCTCCTCCTCTTCTAACTCTGCTCGCTGGCTGTCCTCATGGAAAGGGGAAGGTCTATCCTTTCTCTGCACCATTAGCCTAGCCTTCGCCTCCGCCATATCTAATTTATGGAGGGCGGCCTGCATCTGGTCCTGCATACCTTTAAAAGCTGACTCAAAAGTCCGATTTTGTTGTTGCACTTGATACAGCATGCTTTGATAAGCTGACTCAAAAACGTTATGATTTTCATCCCTTATACTCTTAATAGTTAAATCAAAAGCCTGAATTTGTTGTTGCATGGCTATGTTAAGAGCCTGAATGTGTTGTTGCACATTCTCAGTATGTGAAGTAGAACTTCTACCTCTCACAGAAACAAGAATGTAGCAAATGGCGCTTACACATATTACCAAAAAACCACCCAGAAGCACAGTCTGTAAAGGGATGGCTTGTAAACCACCCATGTATGTACACAATAGTAAAATCACGTGCCATACACCAGGCTTCATCAAATTATTTATATTAATGAAACTGGTGGTGATATTAAATGGAAGAAGGCTACTCAAATTCAAGGCCGGAAGGAAACTGAAAGAACTCAGGCTAGGGATGAAACTGTATAGGCTCATGGTTGAGGCCATATTTGAGTCAAAATGCACCCACAAGGGCTGTACGCACAGGGAAAAAACAGACTTTTCAGGACTAGAGACAAATATTATACTGCGAGTCCTGCAGAACTAGTGCGCTTATGGTGACCAACGCAAGGAATGTTACTTTGGGCTGGTCAACCGCGGGTGTAACTTGGAAACCACGCTGGGCGCCAAACTGTTGTTGTTGTAGAGCAACCCCAATACAAAACGGGGTGCCTGACTGCGGGTCCTCACCCGCGCGCTTAAAAGGACTTATCAGTGCTCTACTGCAGGCACACGTGAAAGGTTAATAAAAGGTTTATTTACAAGGGAAGGGGAAAGGAGGAAATGTACAGCTCTGGGAGAAAAGTGGGAGACAAAGTTTTAAAGGAGTCCTACCCGATCCGCCGATCAGGAATCCCAAAATGGCGCTCTGAGAGCTGGCCGCCAGCCAGGAGCGGTGAAGCCAGGAGGCGAGCAATCACGAGCCAGAGAGAGACCAAGGCCCACGTGTTTGGTTTTTATATCCAACCTGGCTGCCCAACTCCACCCTCAGGTCCCAGCCACCCTCCCTTTGGTGGTGATGGGATTTGTCTTTCCCAAAGTCTTGATAGCTTTAGTCTGGAGTGGGGGTGGGGTCCACAAAGCCTGTATGGGATTAACTCAGGACATCATTTCCCCCTAACATTACCACCTACATGTGCGCCGCCTTCCTGGGGTGGGAGAGAAGAAACCACTATCACTGGACTCCCAAGGATGCCACAGGTTCTGCCACTTGTCTGAGGGCAAGGACTTTTCCACCAGTCACCGGCTGAGCTGCTGAGGCTCCCGGGTCAGGCTGCCATGGGCTCTGGCCAACCTGATACCACAGGGTTCTGGTGCCATTGAACCTGGAAGCAGATGATGTATTTGACTGCAGGGAAGGGCCACTTGCAGCAGCACGCCCTTGAGGCCCACTGAATTTATAATTCTCCTTTTTGCCAAGGGGCCAGACTTCCCAAGTCAAATCAGACCCAGGATGTTTTGTTAAAAAGAAAAACAGAATGATATTGATTGCCCTTGTTTTGTAATAACTAAAATCCAATAATATACCTTGTTAATTTAGTGCAGAAGGAAAAAAAAATCCCCACCGTAAATATAGGTTACAGGAGACAGAGGAAGAAATTATATCGTAACATGTGAAGATGCTAATTCGATTCGTTTGTACTATAAATACCATGCCTGCATATCAGCCCAGAACGTGGAATTGCTTTTTCCCGCTTATTGGACTCAATCCTTTCTGCTCCCTTGTTGAATGGGGACTTGGGGACTTTAAATGAAGAATAGAAATATGACCAAAGGAAAGGTTTTTTTTTTTTTTCTCATTTAAAGCTGCAGAATAAAAACATGATTTAGTAAATGGAAAAGCAATCTACAATTATCTGTATTTAGTCTTTGTTCTATGGGGCTTCTGGAAATAACCATGGCAAAGAAATTAAATCTTTAGTTTGTTGAAACAGGAGGAGATCAGATGGGTAGTTCTGATCAATCCCCAAATCATCTTTAAAGTTGCTGACTTTCTGGGTCATTGCATGTGGCACACAAGCCGCAGTGGGGCCCGCACCAGCTTGCAGAGCCCAGCTCTCCCCTCTCGAGGAGACGGAGTGTTTGAACTATATCTGTGATTGAAAATACTTAAGTGTGAGGCCTCCAGCGTTCTCCCCTTTCAAGGTGACAGTAATTGAAGGATGGCGCCATGCAATTCTGACATTTATAATGCTGCTGTGGAAAAGGTCAACTTCCTTTTGGATGTGCGTTGGAACCAGCAGGAGAGGAGCTTTGAGATGTCACATTACTTTTTTGATATTTTCAGCAATGCTTTGATTAATAACAGCTTCAATTTGCAATATATAATTATACCCCCCCCACCACCACCGTATGAAATCACAGGCTCTGAAGAAACACAGCAATGGCTTCCCCACAGAAGAGTTTGAATGGAGGCCCATGAAAACTTGGGGAATGATCTGAATGAGAAATAAACTCTCTTCCTCCTTAGGCGAAGCCTGCGGGGGAGGGGGGGTTTGTGCAGGGCTTTTAGGTCAGATCATGCAGGATCTAGACTGCTGTGCTCAGGAGGTTGGGCTTTATGTGGGGGGCAAGGGGAAGCCATAGGTGCTTGTAAGCAAGAGGGAACGTGGCTGTACTTGATCTCTTGAACATGTACTCTGGTTGTCATGTGGTGATGGATTGAGGGTGCAGTGGGTGGAGGTGATGGGACTAGAGGTAGGAGTCCGAGCCCAGAAGCTGGCCATGGGCGCAGGCTTGCATGAAGGGAGGTTGGAATGGAGATGGAGAAAAGGGGTTCAGAGGAGGCACACTTGGGAGGTAGAGCTGGCAGATCTTGATAACATGCTGGTATGTGGAGGAGAATGATTCTGAGGGCTTTCAGCTATCTTAACAGCCATCAGGTCTGGCACAGGGGATTGGCTTTGCTTTTATTGTAGAGAAATTCTATAAGAGAGAGCTGTGCTGCTCAGGCCAGAGACCTTCAGGTAAAAGAACAGGTAGTGGCTGTTGTTCTGGTCATTGGGTCCTGCAGTGAGAAATATGCCCCAGGTACAGCTCCACTGTCAGGGTCCAGGCTCAGGTGTGAAAGAGCAGTTCTAAGGATTAGTCATGCTTGGTACCTGTGGAAGGGGGCCTGCAGTTATGGGAAACATGATATGCTTCCAGGTCTGTGGTAGAAAATCATTTCTTCTCACATCAGGGCCAGTACAACAATAGTGGACATGCCTGAGATGACGGAGGTGGGCGCTTGGTGTCCTGACCAGGGCATAGAGCAGTCTGTAAGCAGGTCAGGGCTTAGAGTCACGGTCAGAGTCCAATCTCTGCCCAAGAAGAGGGCCTAACCTGGGGCCAGTGTGTGTGCAGGGCTGTGGCTTGGCAGAGAAGGGGCATGGAGCAGGGTGTTCAAGTGCATCAGAAATGCAAATACACAGAAACTCCCTCACAGGTGTCTCTGACAACAGAGGCTGAGCCTTGTGCTTTCTCTGTGGAGTGAAGTCTATATCTGTTAAGAGAATTCTTTAAAGTTTCAAATTCCCAAAAAGGGAGAGAGAAATTAAGTAGCCCTGGTTGGTTTGGGTGTCCATCCCTCTATTAGTCAATCATCTATGGTCAAGCAGAAGGTTGGGGGCTCTCAAGGCCAAGAAGACCCTACATCCGGGCCCCCCTGGTGGTGCAAGGGGTTGAATGCAGTGCATTGAAGCTGTCTGCAGCCTCTGCAGTGCGAGTTCGATCCCTGGCCAGGGAGCAACCCACATGGTGCAGCAGACTTCTCCTGTCTTGCCCGCTGCTCCCCTCAGCAGTGTACTTCAGTCTCTGCCTGTTCTGTCTCTGGTGAGTCCTCTCACTTCCCATACCTCTGGCCTGTACCCCAGATCTTATAATCATAAATAAATAAATCTTAAAAAAAAAAAAGAAGCCCCTACATCCAAATACTTGGTTATTGCCAGGGAAGGAGTGCCATTACAAGCCACGGAGCTCTTTTGTTTATGTGTATTTTTAAAAGTCTGATAATATACAACCAAAGTGGGGATTGGTGAACACAATGATCAAGATTAGGAAATCTCCCAAAACATCGTGCCCAAGGACAAGGCGTAGACCTGGAGGTTGACCTCCAAACCCCAATACCTGAAAACAGGAGAGAGATAAAGAAATGGAGAAAGTTCTAGAAAGAAATATTAGTAAAACAATTCTAAAGGCAGAATTCTTATGCCTCAACTTCCTCTTCTGTAAAATGGGTATAATTATAATATTTGCATGGAGTAGTGGAATATATTACTTGGTGAGCCATGTGATAAAATTCAATGCACAATATCATTGTTATTATTATTATTACTATTGAATGATGCCAAAGGACCAACCATATTGAATAAAATGCATGAACTCCAGACAATTATAGAAAAATTTCACACCAGAGATAGAGAGAAATATCATAAAACCTTTCAGAAAAAGCACAGATTAAAAAAGAAACTGATTTCTATAAAATAGCAAGTATGACCAACACTGGCTACAAGAACATGAAGAGCCATACATGCCAAGTTCTAAGGGGAAATAGTTGAAAGCTAGCTTGAAATGCCCTGGAGGGGAAAGTAAAGGCACTTTCATATAGGTGAGGACCTAGCAAGCTCATCACTCATAATTCATCTGAAAACAATCAATGTGACAATGGCAGATGAATCAAAGAACATGTTGGGATACAAGATGCAAAAAACTAGAAAAATTTAAAGAAAATAATTTTTGGTTGTTAAATATAATAGCAATCTAGAATTAAAATCCCAGAAAATACAAATGTGGGAAGAGACAGGGAGGGAGGGTAGGGGGTGAAAGGAAGCAAAGGATACAGAATTTTGTCAGGGAAGATATAATGACAAATTCCTTCTAGCCATTAATAGGTGAAATTAGTTTAAATCTAGACATGACGTGTTTAAGGGTAATCTGAAAGAATTGAAAAAAATATTAGATGGGGAGATATTAAATATTAGAAAGGGAAAATGTGATAAAGGCACTTGGTCCATTTAATAACAGGTAGGAAGTGGAGTTTGGTGAAGGAAGAAAAAAACAAGATAAATAGAATATACAAAGTAAAATGGCAAGAATCAGTCCAAAGTTACCATGAGTGACTTAAAGGCACCTACTAAGATAAATCTCAGTTGTAGCTCTATTGCCAAGAAGCACGTCTCAGACAAAATGACACAGAAATGTGGAAAATAGAGATATTAAGAGAAATGCAGGGCAAATTCTAACAAGAATAGCAACCCCTTGATGTTTCTATGTTGACATTAGATAACATGTAATCAAGATAAAAAGTGTGAAAAACAGGGGCCTCCCTGGTGGCACAAGGGGTTAAGCAACGCACTATGAAGCAATCCACAGGCTCTGCAGCATGAGTTCGATGCCCGGCCGGCCAGGGAGCAACCCACATGGCACAGCAGACCTCTCCTGTCTCGCCTGCTGCTCCCCTCAGCAGTGTATTTCAGTCAGTCTGCCTGTTCTGTTCCTCACTCTATCTCTGGTGAATCCTCTTACCCCCCACATCACTGGTCTGTACCCCAGCTCTTGTACGCATAAATAAATAAATCTTTAAAAAAGTGTGAAAAACATAAAGGGGGGTGGCTGGTATTGATAGAAGGATCAATCAACTGGAAAAGATCAAGTAATCATGAACCTTTATCTAAAACTATACCTTCAAAGTCTGGTAAGCAAAAAACAGATGAGTGAAAATACAAGGAAAAGTGATATATCTGGAATCAACGTGGTCTTTATCTCCGAAATCAACAGATCAAGGAACTCACAAAAGAAGTAAGCATATGAAAGATCTTAATCATGTAATTGTTAGTTGATTATATGTATTTGCACATATATGTGTGTATCTATAGGCAGATAGTTTTAGTCAACAAATGGTACGTTATTTTCAGGCACACATGAAACAAACATGCACAAAATATCACATGTATTATGTCACAACAGGTCTACTTAATTCCAACAGGTAGAAAGTACCCAGGCCAGACTTCAGCTTCTCCACTATGAAAATCAAGTACTGTCACTCCCTCGTCTCACCCCTCTGTAAAGAGCTCCGGATACTTTCTCTCTTTAAGTGCATGAATAAACTGGAAAGAAAGGAACAGTGTGGTCAAAAACTTAGTAAAGTGCCATACTATCCTTTGATTTTTTTAATATAATTTATTTTTAAATTTCTATCTTATACATCATTGTGTAATCCCCGTAAAATTCCCACCATCAATTCACCCATGAACCATCACCACAGTCCCTTGTGCTCTTCTCTCCCCTGTTTTGATCCCTCTTCCTCCTCCTCCCTCACAGAATATCTCTGATTTATGTAAAATTAACAGGTATCCTTTGACTTTTTTTGCCCTGAAGGTCTTTGCTGAACTGACTGAATTTAAGGTTTGATTTGAAATAGGAGGCAAGGACCAGGGCCAGGTGAGGAATCTCCCAGGAAACTCTCAGTCTTATTAAAATGGAACCCAAGAAATTGTTGTCTTTAAATTGGTACTAAGTGGAGGAGGAAACAAATTCTCCAGGCATTAGTCAACACAGGCTGGCACTTCTTGGGTTAGAAGCTTGAAATTCAACTACCTGCCTGCTCTGAAAAATGCTGAGCTAGTAGGTAGGATGACTAAGATTTCCCTTCTTTCCAAGATGGCAGCCAGGACATTTTGTTTCTTGGATTTAGAGTTTTTGTAGGATTTAAAACAGAAGCTGCCTAAACACTCTTCTCCATGTCTGTGTGGTGTCAGGGTGGTGTCCCTGAGGGAGAAGAGGACAGGGAACACCCCAACATGGCAGGGGTGGAGATAGGCAGTCCCACAGTGAACAAAGGGACCTTTAGACCCTGGGAGGGAAGCCCCAATACTAATTAGTTGCATTTCTGCTGTAGTGATGTAGTGGGTCCTGAGGTGGGATTTAGTTAGACTCAAGGAAAATAAAGGAACATAAAGGAATGTGATGTTTTTCTGGCACTTAAGTTCAGATTGATTCACTCCCTCTCAGAATTAATTTCTATTCCTTTATTTACACAGATTAGCACCCTCCCTAACTTTACCGCCATGTCAAAATTACTGGAGTGGTTACTAAAACTGAAGATTCCTGGCTTCTGTCCTCCAGAGATCTTAATTCCACAAGTTTATAAAGTGGAACCTTAATAGTTGGCTTTTTAAAAAAAGATTTATTTATGCATACAAGAACTGGGGTGTAGGCCAGTGATGTGGGGAGGTGAGAGGATTCACCAGAGACAAAGTGGGGAACAGAACAGGCAGACTGACTGAAATACACTGCTGAGGGGAGCAGCGGGCGAGATGGAGAGGTCTGCTGCGCCATGTGGGTTAGCTGTCTGGAGGGGGATTGAATTTGTGCTGCAGTGGCTGATGATAGCTTGATCGTGCTGAGACTTAACCCCTGTGCCACTAAGGAGGCCGAATAGTTGGCATTTGAAACTGGTTTCCTCTGCAATTCTAAACAGGGTGGTCCTCAGATTTTGCCTCAGCTAGTGGCTCTGCAGATTTGAATGAGCAGGGAACGTTTACAGATTTCAATGCCCAGACCACACCCCAGGCCAATTAATCACACCCTGAATATCAGCAAGTTGGATCCAGGCACCAGGCCCACTGTCCTAAGCCTGTGTGGTTTTGGAGGATGAGAGATGGAGATTTCTGACTTATCTTCTCTAGAAAATTGCTCCCTCCCCCAGCCATCCAACTGTCCATCCATTCACCCAATCAGCAACTATTTATCAACTCTATTTTCCAGCAGTCTTTGTTACAGGCACTGGAGATACAGAAACCCATGCCTCTTTGAACAAGGTAAGACAGGGAGAGAGCAAAGTCCTCAACAAGAGTCCACAGTGTGGTATTATGTGTGAGAGTGAAAAAGTTGGACCGAACCCAAATGCCAGATGATAGAGATGGTTAAACTACAGAAACCTGTGCAGAGTCGCTCCTCATAGAAATCCAGATGACAGATCTGGACAGAATCACAGCCCAGACACTCCAGGGTGAGGGTCCTCAGTCACTTAATGACTTTTAAATTCCGTCATTGTAGAATGATGACGATAATATTGCTTTCTTCAAAAGTGATTGTCTACTTATTTATTTTTAATTTATAGTTACTTATTTATAGAATTGATGAGATGGTATATTAGAAAGACCGAGAAGGTCAGAGCAGAGAGGAAATCCTAATAAATGTTAATTGCTATTGTTTTTGTTGCGATTGGTCTGATGGCTGCTTGGTTACAACAGACAAAGTACCAGGTCTAGAAGCAAAAAAACCTAAGTCCTATTGCTGAATATACCTCTTCCTCAGAATAGATGTGGGGCAATGTGTCAATTAGACTCACATTATATTTCAATGTTGCTGTTAATCATTTGTTTCTTTCCACTGAGATATTCTGCTTGGATTACTCATGCTCCTCAGTGCTCTTAAAAAATGAAGGTGTTTAGGGGCCTCCGTGGTGGCGCAAGTCAGAGCAATCAAGCTATTGGCAGCCACAGCAGCATGAGTTTGATCTCTCCCCCAGGAAGCTAACCTATGTGGCACAGCAGACCTCTCCTGTCTTGCGCACTGCTCCCCTCAGCAGTGTATTTCAGTAGATCTGCCTGTTCTGCTCCCCACTCTGTCTCTGGTAAATCTTCTCACCACCTCTCCACATCTCTGACCTACCCTCCAGTTCTTGTATGCATAAATAAAAAATAAATCTTTAAAAAGAAAAAAGGAAGTTGTTTGGGTCTCCTAGCAAGAACAAAGCTGTAACGGTGTGTGGTGTAGGATGCTTTCTAGAAGGACTCATTGTGATCATTTTCCAGTGTATACAAACACTGAATCATTCTGCTGCATACCTGAGGCTAAAATGTGTATCAACTATATTTCAATAAAAAAGGAGGTGTTTGATTCTCCTAAAGCATGCTTATTTTTAGTGTTGGTTTGGATAGGGATCTAGACTCCCCTGGGAATATCCATGGCATTGAATCAGAAGGAAGGTGGCCTCCCCAGCAGAAGGGCAGGAGGAATGCCAGTTTGTGAGCTTGACAGTATTACTCTGAACTATGGAATTTATAAACCTAATTGAACCCCTTTCAGATAAATCTTAAAAAATAAACAATGAAAACACACAAAACCAGAGAGACTGGCACAAGGACTCCCTACATCCCTGCCACCCATCTTTAGTGGCAGTCAGCACATGGGTAATAATTCATAAGATGGATCATCAAGGGCAACCTGAATGCAATGGGTGTGGTATCCCACGAGCCTTAATCATTACTAGTATCCAGGCCCCACTGGTATTGGAGCAAACCCCAGCCTCAGTGCTGAAGTGTGTATGGGAAATTGACTTGTGTGCAGAGCAACTGGTAACCCACATAGAAGGCTTGTCTCGGAGCACCAGGGGTCCTGTCTTGCCATAAGCAACAAATAACAGTAAGTCCCATTTAGCGAGCTCTTCTTTGGAACCAGGCAAATGCCTTCATACCAATACCCATTATGTTATTTATTTTTTATAAAAACCCTAAAAGTAGTGGTACTTTTGTTATCTACAGACTTGGAAAGGAACTTCTATAAACCTAAGGTCAAAGAGCTGGTAGGTAGCTAAGGCTAGAGATGGGCACCAAAGCATGATATTTTCAATCTCTCTCTACCCTCTAGAAAAGGTTCCAGACAGGCAAGCAGGAAAAAAGAGCAGGTTCTGGACGCGCATGTGGCATTGCCACCATTTGCCTTAAGATGAGTTTGGGAAGATCAAGACTCAGCACTGTGAGCTCTGGGGAGTGCCCTCTGGGAGCTTGGTGGATGCTTGGCACACGGCATCCAGGTCAACATCCGGTCCCAGGGCCCACGGTGTGGTGCTAGCCCTGGAGATATGGGCCTCTCTTCTGGGCCCATAGAAGGGCTCTTTCTTTGTGACCTGTCATTCATCTTGGCTCTTGTGTTGGCTTCACTGCCATTGCCAATGTCCCCACTAGCTTTAGCTGCAAAGCCTGAAACTAGACCCAACATTTCAATGAAACCCTCATTTAACTTACACACTGTGGGAGGATTAATACCATGTTTATCGACCGAATTAATTATCGAGTGAGTTCTGGGGTCCATACATAATGATTTCAACATTGTCCTTATTAATGGGTTTCTTCCCTTGGAATTGCAACTGCTATTCAGATTAGTTATCCTGTAGCAGCTACTGGAATTTCAGTGAAGGGCTCATTATTTTTGCATATTTCATGCTTCATTTTCTGCTGAAAATGATCCACGTTAGCTAATTGTGGATGTGTTGTTCAGGTCACGGCTGCACGGTGTGAACTCTGTAAGAGATGATGAATCTTGCCTCTTCTAGGCTCTGAGAAGGTGCCTTGAAGCTATGGGGGGAGGGAGGCAGCATGAAGACACCAAATAAACGGGAAGTGAAGTTTGTTTTTTTTTAAATTTGAGTGGTAAGTGGGAAAGAAACCTGTATTCCAGAACAGATCCAACTGGAGCACTGCTTCCTTCTTGCTCCTCTCTCCTGGAGAACAGTCCTCTATGGCCTTGTTTCAACCTCACAGCACCCTCTGTGGTCTGGCAGGACTCTATCCCATCAGATTTGAGAAATGTAAGACACTGCAAAGGAAAATCTCTTGTTTATAGTCACATAGAAAGAGTGGAAAAGTCAGGTCTGAGACCAACTTTAGAGCTTTGTAGAGTTGATGTCCCCCATAGTCCAACACAGCACCCTCTTATTGGATTGGTGCCCTCAACATATCATTTTTTTGACTGTTGAGATTTGCCTTGTGTGACCACATATTTTGGTGACTTCAATACCTGAGCTCAGGAACTGAGCTGGTGACTCAGGCTGTCCAACCTGAGTATTCCAGGCCTGGACCTCAGGGACTGGCTCAGACATGGACATGTGTGACCCAGACTGGACAAGTGAGGACTCAATGGGGGTTTTGTTGGAACTCTTGAAAAAGAGGTTCTTTCTTTTCTCTGGAATGTCTAACTTTGAGAAGGTATAAGCCTAGATCTGGCACTGAGCATACAGGCAGCACATGGTGAAAGAGTATCTTGTGACATGAAGGATGCCTACATGCCTACAGCTATTGATAGTTGAACTCCTGGACCTTCCAGTTACATGAGTCATTGGCCAGCCTCGCCTTTTCTGTGATGCTGGTTTGGATGGGTTTTTGGTGTCTGTAATCCTGACTCCTACAATGGAATCAGTGTACTGGGGGCACTGAGTTTCTCCCAAGCTGGAGGAATCTCCATCCCCATGGGGTCACCAGGCTTCCCTTGCTACCTGCTTGAGACAGATATTGGAAGTGACTTGGGACCTTGCTCACCAGGCTGCATTGTGGGGACAGACAGCAGAGTTGGGTGCTATTCAAGGACAGATCAGGAATAGTGTGCTGAGTCATTTGATTTTGGAGTCTCTTCTGGAGCCTCCAGTGCTGCCCTCCAAGGTTATGTGTCCTGTTCAGCAGGGAGCAGACATCAGTGAGGATATTAGTGCTTCAGAAGTCTGGGAAGTGAGTGTGATAACACTTAAAATGCCAGTCTGACCCAACACTGTCATGCATAGGTTTGGTGAAGAAGTAGATGATGTCATCATCAAGATAGTAATGATGAGCTTCTTTGAGAAGGTGACATCCGATCAGTACTTGAAGGTGGCAAAAGGTTTCTGATTTTCTGGGCGGGGGGGCTGACTTTCTGCAAGTGCCAGTGGAAAGCCTTCAGTGGCAAGGACTTGAGCCAAGGAATAGAGGGAGCGTGTGCCGGGTGATGAGGTCAGGGGAGTGGGGGAGGGCCAGGTCACAATGGCCTTGTAGAGGAGGTAAGTTCTGGTCTGCCCATGACAGAAGCATTTCTATCTATCGGCCTGCCATGATTATTAACAGCCCCCCACGCCAATCTCAAGAGTGTGCCTATAGGAAGATATAGCATAAGGCCACTCTACACAGAGGCTATTGTAGCATTTTAGCTTTTGCTCTGAGTAAAATAGGACTTTAACTGAAAGAGAGGTGAAGAGGCGTAGAAAGAAGATTCCAGGCAGAGGAGAGAGCTGGGCAAAATCCTACGGCAGGAGAGAACAAGATCTGATCTGGGGTTTTGAAGGCTCACTCTAGGAGTACCATGAGAGATGGGTGGGGTGGGATGGGGCCAGCATCAATGTGGGAAAGCAATTAAGAAAGAAATTGCCATGATCCAAGTGAGGAGTGATGCTTGCTTGTGTGTAATTTGCTGAGCACAACACCTTTCAGCTAGAGCTAAATGTGCCCAGTAAATGTTATGATTATACAGCAAGAACTCCAGTCTCCCAGATGATAGAAATGCCAGTCCCAGTTTCTGGTTCTGGCCAGAATCAGTCAGTGACACTTTCTTGGTAAATACACTTTAACTAATAGCTAATAAGATGGCTGTTTGTACCAGATCCCTATAGCGAAACAGCAGCTCTATCACTCTGGCTTGGCATGTCACAAGGGTGATGTTTTCTTACAACTTAAAATAATTCATATAACAAATTACCTCCTCCTGGAGAGTTGAACTAAATGTTCCCTAATAAGTAGGGGTTAATTTCTCTTCCTCTGTGATGATGTTGGATTCTATGACAGCTACAACATAAATTTGTATAATCTCATACCCTCAACAGGAAACAATAAGGGGAACAGTGATTTTGACAAATAATTATGAATAAACTGATCTGCATACCCAAGAGCTGTTAATATTTGTTGAGGGTATGTGAATGGTGACTAGTGCACTCTGGAGGCTCATCTGAAGATCTTCTGTCAGTTGAAGACACAGCCTGTCGGAGGAACTTGGCCTTGACGGGTGGTACACTCATGCTGATAAGCTTTCTCCTGAGGATCACACTGGACTTGATGCTTCTTGCTATCCTGGGGAGGCTTCTGACCCTAAACCTTGAGGGCTGGGACTGGAGTATGATGTTACATGCACTACACCAACCAGATGTGCTTCTCCACAACAGAAGCACTGGAGAGTATTAGGAGACTTCTGGGTGAGTCCAGTACTGGGACCACCCTGTACTGGACCAAAAGTCAGCTTCTTTGGGACATCAGGCGTTAGACCATGCAGAAAGCATGTGGCTGGAGGGTGTGGCCATCAGCCCAAATGTGAGTTAGCACCCATTTAGTGGCCGTCACGGTGGGTAAGGCTGTCCCATTTGGGGAAAAAGCAGTGAAGGGCTGCCAGCTTGATGGAGCACTGATAACCTGCACAAGTCTGGTGTGAGCTGTGTCCCCAAGTCTGTGACCCCTCCCAGGGTTGAGACTGTTTCCACTTTGCTACCTCAGGTTGTCCTCATTATGACCATTTTCTTTGAAGGTTGGAAAGCAAAGTTGATGTTCAATCTACCTACTTCTCTCCAACTGGAGCCCTCCACACAGATCCCACCATCATCCTCTTTTGGGGGGTGCACACCTCGAAGGGCAGGAGCTGTGCTGAATTTCACTCTTGTGCCTTTGCTTAGCTGAGCCAGTTTCTGTCTGCAGGGGTGCACATCTGAATACAAATGTGCAGAGCAAGTATACAAGGCAGGTTTGTGAGCACAGGCCTGATTGGTTGTTTGCTTTTCCTGAAGATTTTCTGGACTCTTCCCTTCCTGTGACCATTATCCTGAGTGGTCATAAGCTCCATAAAGCTAAGTCTCCCCTAATGTCCATTCTCTCCTGCCAAGCACTAATTGGGCATAAAGCCCAAACCCCAGAAACTACATTTCCCAATCTTCCTTGAGGCTAGGGAAGTCAAGTAGCCCATGTGACGAAATTTGGGCCAATGAGGTGTGAGTGGAAGTGCCCTGTGCAACTTCTGGGTCATCGCTTTGAAGACCTGCATTCCCCTTTGTCACCTTCTCACTTGTTGGAAAACGGGAACCATGGAGGAGACACCTTGGATGTCCACATTGAGCATGGCAGCACCACCTGGCCAGCCTGGGGCTTTGGGGGGTGTTGGAGGGTGGGGTTGTTTACCCTTTCCAGATACCACTCACTTTCGTGAAGGCAAGAAACTATCTCATCCAAACCACTGCGTTTTTGAGTCTCTTTGCTATGATAGCACTGAGTTAGTGCTAACTCCAGTTAGCACCCATGTCACCCTGCCCTGCAGAATAAGGCAGACAACACCCCCAGGGAACCTTTGGAGCTGTCTCCTAGTCTGATGGTAACAGCGACTCCTGTGAGTCAGGGTGGGCACATGGCAGTCATCACACAGAGGCCCAGAGAGGACGAGGTTTTACCAAGGTCACAGATACAGAATGGAGCCACGATCCAAGGCACTTTGCCTGCCCGCGCAGCGCTCGCCGAGTGCGCCAGGCTATTGCCTGGAACACTCTGAATCAAGACCATAATGTTGTTATTAAAATATTTACTTGCATGAAAAATTTCTATTACCTGAAACTCATGTATTATAGATGGAATCAGTAGCTTAGAAGGAAATAAACAAGAAGAATCACTTTAATAACAAAAGCTATGCAGATAAATTCCTCATTTCAGCAAGCTCTTGGCGGTCCCAAATAAATATATCATTTTTATCAGGCAAGTGCTCTAGAAACAGCGTCTTCAGGAAATATGTCAAAATAATCTCTCTGTGCTCCTTTCTGGAGGAAAGAAATACGATGGCGACAGCAAAAAGAACAATTAAGAGAGCCTCCTTACGATAACGCAAAGTGTCATCAGGAAGGGGACTGAGGGGGCCGCAGTGATGATGTCCAGGTTTCCTGCCAGCCTTCCTGGGGCACAGCCCAGGCCGCACCGGGCTGGTGTCAGAGGTCAGGACCATACACACTCTTGCTAGGCTGTGTGCATTCGGCACCTGGCTCGCCCTCGCTCAGCTTCCCTGGCTGACATCCTAGATGTTTAGGGATGCAAATTTCTTATCAAAAGTTGAGTGTTGCTCACTAATGAGGTTGAGCACGCATAGTGCTGTCACTACTGTTACTGTGCAAGTCACGATGAGGGTGTAAAGGAAAAGGCTGCCAGAGAACAGGAATTGCATAACCCTTGGCTGGGGAGTGGAGTCACCTGCACACCCCGATTCATGCCTCTTTCCCATAAATGCCACCCACCCAGGAGTCCTTAGCCAATTCCTGGTCCATCTCAACCCCTCTCCTGTCTTGGAGAGTCAGCCTGGAGCCCTGGAATGTCTGCATCCTTGATTCCCGGTTGTCCCTGTGCCATCTCTTTTCCTGCACCCTCACCAGCACTGCCTTGGCTGGGGGCCCCAGGGTTTCTGGGGGCTTCCTCAGTAGGCATACAGAGCCCCCAGACTTGCTACCATTCTGAACTTCCCCAAGGGCCACTTATGCCCCGCTTCTACTCCAAAAACTCCCACTGCTGCTGACTTCTTCACTTCGACAGTTCCAGTCCTTTGTACCACTCCAGCCCAAGCTGCCCAGCGCGGTGAAATGACTCAGCATTCCCCAAACGTGCCATCTCTATGCTCCCACATGCGCTCTTGCTGGGGTCTGTCTGCAATCACCTTTCTCTTTTGGGGCAACAGCATGTCCTCTGAGGTCCAGTGCAGGGTCTCCTGCGCATGAGCCTTTCTGGACCATCAGGGCCAGAGGCAAAGTCTCTCCGTCTTCTGCCTCCCAGACTCCCACCCACACCTGTGTGACTCGGGACTCGCACTCCCAGGCACAGACCCCAGTTGTCTGCCCTTACTTTGAGGCAGGAAGGGGGCAGAAGGAACACAGCGCCCCCTGGTGGTCCCGCTCCTGAAGTGCAGCAGCCCCGCCCGCTAGGGAAGCTTGGACTCTGACCACGGTCTCCAAGCTTAGGGAGGGCTGGGAGCAGGCGCAAGAGGCCTGGATTCCAGGAAAGGTGAACATGCCCCTCCGCTTTGGCAGTAGTCTGATATCGCCAGCCCAAACCAAGAAGCAAATTTCCCCCTTTTCCTGTATGTTGCAATACCTTTGAAACCCTGATTTAGGTTACAGCTCATCCCCATAGCAACCCCCATTCCTCACCGAGGGTCTCTATCTGGAAAGGAAGGAAAAGAGTTTCATTTGGAATCCTCTCTGGTGTGCTAATGTTCTAGCAGGCTCCTGGCATTTCTGAAGATGCAACATGTGATGATTAGCTGTCAACTGATCTTCATGTGTCTGCACATGCGTCCTCCACCCACACTTTGCCACAAAGTATTTTGAGTATCTAAACTCTAACCACATTAAAGATCCCGATCCCCAGAGGAGGCTCTAAGTGTGCAGAATGTCCCCAAGGTGGCTTTATCTTCAAGTTAGAAAATGCCCACTGTATGAACTCTGAGAATCAAAACGGGTTCTCTGGACTTTGATGCTGATGCTCCTTGCATAACATCTCCTTGTGTGTGTGTGTGTGTGTGTGCGCACACACACGCACACACATATACACAGACTATGCATATAGACAAGCATGATTGTGCCTGTCTGTGCACACATGTGCAAGTGTGTGGACTTGCATGTGTAAGAAGTTAGTGCTTTTAAGCCAAGAGCCACACAGACTGAGCTTATTTCCCTTGATAATGCCTGTAGACTTCAAAAACTAGCCTGCCAAAGGTAGAAGGAATTTTCCAGTCATTTCTCTGAACTCATGTACTTGACAGAGAAGCGAGACTTGGAAATCACCATCAGTTCCTCTATCAGATGTGCCCAACAAAATTGTTCCACCAACACAATGATTGTGCTGTGCATAATACACCAGTAATTAACCTTGTAGACTTACTTTTGAACAGCCCTCATCTATATTTTACAATTAATTAGGGGGATCCACAAGGGATTGACTCTGAAGATGATAATTACGCCTCTTCCTGGGGTTTTAGGGAGCTTCGCTAGTCAAGAAGCATCTTATTTTCCCCGGAAAATTAAACCAGCACTCCATTATCAGATAGTTTCTAAATGAAAAAAGGTCTGGATTTTGACATCATGGTCTCATTTCAGCAAGAAAGAGACAAACTGACAAGCTGTTTTGTCACATGCTTGTTTGAGCACAACATTTTGAGAAATATCTCTGGGTCGATTTGGGAAGAGGAGCTGGTGGGTAGGAAAAATGTCCAAGATGACCAAATGTGATGGGGCTATTTGCCAAGTAATCACCCCACGCCTGAGCCTGGGGATGGAGGACGTGCATTTTCATTTTCTGCTCCAGCCAGAGTGGGGCTTGCTCAGGGCGGGGAACCAGAGTTCATCTGGTGAAATATGATGATCATTCACCACGGCTAGAGATGTTAGTGTGTATAATGACATGGACTCAACCAATTCTGTCTAATAAAATTGTACTCATCAGTAGCAGCCTCTCTTGGGCTGGCCTTCCAGCTCAGTTTCTGCCATCCCCTGAAGCATATGACTCAGTGGTCTCCAGCGGTCTTGCTGCCCTGGCCAGAGTGGATTGGTCCAGAAGAGCACATTTGACTTGAGCTGGGTTGGTCAGTTTCTCTCCCTCAGAAATCAGTACTTGTGAACCATGGCACTGGGCAACCTTGTCTTTGAATGATACATGGTACTGATAGTTCCAGTGATGGGCCCCCTATCGGTAAAATGAGGTGTGAAAGCATTGAGCTAGATATTTGAAGCTAGATATTTTTGGTTTGAATCTTGGCTCTGATTTCTGGGTACATTTCCACCCTTGTGATCTTGAGCATGCAACTTAAGCTCTCTGACTTTGGTTTTCTCACTTGGAACATAGAAATTCAGTAAAGAAAAAAAATGTTACTTGAAACAACTGTCATAATGTTACTCCTGCTGGTTGTGAATTTCTCTCCAGGGTGAATAGATTTTGGCTAAAAAATATCGATGAAGGCCTTGGTTTTAAAAACATAGGTGTGAGGCAATGATGGGACATTCATAGCCCAAGAGAAAGAGAATTACTTTGTTCTGTGTAACAGGGGAAGGATTGTAATGTCTAGAAGGGGTAGGTTTAGGGAAGGAGGAGGGTCCTGGAGAGAAAGAGGGAAGAGAGAGCCAGATGGGGCAATCTGGGAATTCTGGAGATCGTTTTTCAAGTTTCCTTCTTTAATGCTGCTCTTACAGGACCCAGAAGCCAGAAGCCAGCAGGAACTGGCAAGCAGCTTCACTTTTGATTTATCCATCCTTTTCTCTCAAGAGCACCGCCAGGGATTCTGCTTTGGGCTTTTGCTTGAGCATCACGGTTCTTGAGCATCACAGTTCTTGGCAGCAGGCCACATTTAGCCCCTTTATCATAAAGAACTGAAGTTTAGACCTAAGGTGAGTTTCCTGTGTGGTTGGACCTCCAAACATTCCTGGTAAAAGAACATTCCAGACTCCATTGGGAGTCCTTCCTTCCAGGGAACAGGACTTATTCTACAATCTGTAACTCAAGGATTCTCAAGTTTCCACAGCAGCAGATGCATTCAGGGTCAAGACCCCTAAGGGATCCCTAAGTTCTACCCCACAGCAGCTGCCTTTATCCCCTGCTCCCTAATCCTCTGCCAGATAACTTCCTTAATTTTTCCCCAAACTCACAAAGCTAGAAAGAAATCTTTCAAATTCTTTCCCTTTCCCAGATGTCCATCTTCTTGCTCCAATCCTGAGAATGTGTTCTGGGCATATGGCATAACTGCCACCCAAGGTCTGCCTCCTGGATCACTCCCTGTTTCGTGACTTACTCCCTGTAATCCAGGGCACACCCTCAACTAATTTTCTGAGAAATGGTACTTGGGAGGTAAATCTTCTGGGTCCCTGAATATTTGAAGATGCCTTCATACACTGCAGGTATTTGATAGATACATTTGCTGAGTGTGAATTTTAGGATAAAAATTATTTCCCATCAGCCTTTGATGGCATTTTTTTCATTGTCCTCTGGCATTTAGTGATGCTGGTGGAAAGTTCCTGATGCCAGGTTGATGTTTTTCTTCTGTGGGCGAACTTTTGTTTCTCTCTTTCTGGAAGCTTCCTCCACAGAACAAAGGTCTGCAGCAAGTTAGATAGTAAATATTTTAGACATTGTGGATCATATGTTTTCTGTTGTAACTGCTTAATTATGTTTAGCATGAAAGCAAACACAGGTAATACCTAAACAAATGTGCATGGCTATGTGCCAATAAAACTTTATTTACAAAAACAAATGGTGATCAGATATGGAATATGAACTGTAGTTTGCTAACTTCTGCCTTTTAAGGTTAAAGGCATTCTTTTTATCTTTGACATTTTGGAATTTCCCAGCTGTCTATAGATTGTTCTTTTATTCACTGATTTTGCTTGAACACCTTGTGAGCCTTTCCATATTTATATTCTTTAGGTTTGATAAATGCCTTAGCTGTCTTAAAAATTTATTTTTCTCTCTCTATTTTCTGTGAGTCTCGCTAGTTATGCAATATCTGTTAGACTTCCTATGTTTCTTTATCATGCCTCTTGTTTTTTCTCTCCTCTTTTCTGTCCTTTTCTTTTTGTTATATTTTCTGAGTTGATGGATTTGACATTTTTTTGAAATAGCCCTTACATATTTTTAAAATATGTTGGCCCTATATTTTTAATTTCCAAGAGTTTCTTTTTGTTCTTTGATTGTTTTATAGAATGATTTTATTTTACAGTAGATGTAATATTTTCTGATTTTCCTCAAAGCTACTAATTAGAGTTTTAAAAAATATATTTTATTTTCTGAATTATTTCTAATCCCTTAAGGGTCAGTTTTCCTCTTTAATATTGTTAATTGATTGATCTTTTACACTAAAGCATTTTTTCTTGAGTAACTGGTGTTGGGGTTGACAATTTATCTTTAGAGAACTTGTATTTATCTTCAAAACAAGCTATATATATATAATGATTAAAGGAATAATATATTAGGAGACACTATTAATACATATGCATCAAATGAAGGAGCATCAAAATATATAAAATAACTATTAAGAAAACTAAAACAGATATTGACAGCAACACAATTATAGTAGGGAAATCAACACCCCACTTATATCAAGGGACGGAAAGAAAATTGACCAGGAAACAACAACTTTAAATGAGAAATTAGACCAGATGGACTTAGTAGACATTTATAGGACACTCCAAGCAAGTACACGTGGAGCATTATTGAGGATAGACTACATGTTGTCACAAACTCAGTGTCAAGATATTCAATAAGGGCCTCCCTGGTGGCACAACAGGTTGAGCACAGCACTGTGAAGCAGTCTTCAAGCTTTGCAGTGGTGGTTCGATTCCTGGCAGGCCAGGGAGATTCCCACATGGTGTGGCAGACCTCTCCTGTCACACCCGCTGCTCCCCTCAGCAGTATATTTCAGTCAGTCTGCCTGTTCTGCTCCCCACTCTGTCTCTGGTGAATCCTTTCACCTTCCTGCACTTCTGGCCTGTACCCCAGCTCTTGTATAAAAATAAATAAATATTAAAAAAAAATTCAAGAAGATTGAAATTATATCATATATCATCTCTGATCACAATGACATCAAAGTAGCAATCAGCCACAAAAAGAAAATAAGGAAAACCTCAAATATGTGGAGACTATTAGGTCATCAATGGCATTTCACTTTCCTTTTTACTTTCTTTCTTGGGGTAAGACAGCTGCCATGTCATGAGGACACTCAAGCAGCCTGCGGTGAAGTCTGGATGGTGAGGAATTGAGACCTCTAGCTTGCAACCATGTGAGGAAGTCATCTTGGAAGCAGATCCTCCAGCTCCATCAAGGCTTCAGATGATGCAGCCCTGGGTGACATCTTTCCTGTAATCTTGTGGGAGTCCCCAGCCAGAACCACTCAGCCAAACTATCTTGAATTTTTAATGTACAGAAATGAAAGGTAATATATACCTTTAAATATTTATTGCTCTGGATGGGTCAATTTTGGGGAAATGTCATGTCATAATAGATAACTAATAAACAGGCCTCCAGTATTTTACATAGGCGTATGTACCTGGCTGCGAAGTTTTAGCTCAATGCGGGGTGGGGGGGGTGTCAGTTTCAGTACATTGATAATCTACTCAGTCTTCCTGGCTTGAGCTCCATATCTCATTTCCATTTACATGTGGAATTTCTGAGTCTTGCCTACAGAGCTCTGGAGAGCAGACGCTTCCTGTGCTGTGGCCATTTCTCTGGATGCTGTCAGAGTGGTGTCCTGTTAGGCCACATCTATCCACTTTGCGGCTTCTAGAAATTTATTTCTATCTCTTGTCTTTTTGATGGCACTCCTTTTGTTTTCATTATCAGTGTGGATTTATACCATTTGTAGGTCTTTTACTTTGATTTAAATGCCATCTCAGTTGAGAGGGGAAATGAACCCCTATGATGAATCTATAGTATTTGATCTTATGTTTCAAGAATAGTCAAAGGTCTAAAACTGGAAACATTTCAAGAAGAAACATGCAGAAGTCAAGATGATAAGGCTTTTGGTTAATTTTCACATCACAAAGAGCTGACAAGCAAACCACGAATTATGTATTTTTCATCTCTAACCTCAGAGTTTATAGGTCTCAATAAAAGAGCTGGCCCTGATTACCTCAGAAATCAAGTCGATATGTAATTGTGGAGCATATTTTGCTTTTTATTTCATTCCCACAAGTCAAGTTCATCAGCTACTTCCATGTGGCAAAAATTTGATGAAGGCTAGGATCCTTAATGAACAAATAATTAGTTTTAAGAACATAAGTCGACTCAAAAGCACAACTAATGCCTTTTTAATTGCTTTTGCTCTCACATCTTTAGCAAACACATATCCACACATCTCATGGAATCACAGTTATCTGTACCTGCAACACTTGTGTTCTGGGGAACTGGAGGCCCCAGTCTTAGTCAGGGACACTGCAGGACAAAGGCCTGAGGCTTTTTGGTTAGTCATTTGCTAATCCTCAGGCTACCTCTAGAATTCTAGGTACAGGAAATCTGATCCATGGACTCTTGAAATAGTTATAAAAGTGGGGTCCCCTGGACAGAGTTTCAGAATACCAAGGACACACACAAAGACCCAGAGTTTTGAAGGGGCATACTTGTGGGCAGGGCATGGGTGATGAACACAGTGAGGGAGAATTAGAAATATCTTTGTTATTCCTTAGTTAAAAACAGAACCCTTTATTTCAGTTTCCAAATGGAGTTGCTGACTATATGGAAAAATATTCATTTTTATTTTTAGGTGTAAAGGTTTTGTTCTTGTGGGGTGATATGGACAGTGAGCAAATAATAAAAAAATTCTATAATTTGATAAGTATATAAAGTAAATGGATAGGGTACTGTGACAGAGAATAATGAAGGAGGTCTTTTTTGGGGAGTATGGTTGGGGGTCTGGAAATTGTACATGAAAGGATCAAGAATGTGTTCTAAGGGATGGGGTTATCGGGTAGGGGGAGGAACATCACTTTCTATCTTTCTAAATGATCTCAGTTTTTTCTTTTAAGAATATTACCTTTATAATGAAAATATTAAAAGATATTTCCATTTTGGAGGAGAAGAGAGAATATCTTGTACCCAAACCTGTTGTCTTCCTTATCTTACTTTTATTTGCTTACTCACTCGGGTAACAAACATTTCTAATGCACCTGTTTGATATCTGCCCTGGGCTGGACTATCAATGGGGAGACTGAAAAAACCAGTTTCTGGCCTTGAGAGTCTTGGAGTCCAGAGACGGGCCCAATAAATGCCTGGTCCAGAGTGGTTGTCCATAACTACTGGTGGAATGAATGGATGACTGGACCATCTTATACATAAAGGGACTACTTGTTCCCCTGCTCCTCCCACTTATCGTAATATGATAGTTCAGGCCTCATGTCAGTGCAAACAGCCACAAACACCTTGAAGACAACAACTTTTGTTTATCTTAATCACCCATGTGTCCTCAGAATCTAGAACTCAATAAATACTTGTTACCTAAATGAATGCATTCACACACCTCCACTGTAGGTCATTATAGGGTTAAGCTTATTCTCATGTGTTCCTGCTGAGACTTTGGGCCTGTCATTTTCAGTTCTATGATGAAGATAATAACATATATCCCATAGAGTTTACACAAGGATGGACTAAAATAAAGCCTTTAAATGCTCTGCTGTTATCTGGGACAGCATATAAATGAGAGTGATAGTCATTTAGTTTGTTTTCAGCTTTTCCCCTTCTGGTAAATAATATGTACCTACTTTTCCAATTATTTCCTTCAATCAGTTTGTATGCATGGAGCTGTTGGGTCAGAAAAGGCGTGTGTTTCAATTCTGATAGAGAGCAACATGCCGTACTTTGGAAAGTGGGTGCCATTTACAACCATACCAACACAGCATTATCATCTTTTCCAATCTGGTGAGTACCAATGACTTCATTTCATCCTGCTATTGTGCATGCCTTTGATCTTTAGAGGGGTTAAACATCTCTTCATCTGTATAACCTGGTGACAGCCAAGGTCCCGTGACCTAGCATGGGGGTGCTTAATCAGAGAAGTACAGACAAGTAGCCCAGAGTAATTAAAAAGGAATCAAGCTGTACCATGTCTCTCAAAGAATGTAAAAGGGGTTCTAATTAATAACTTCAAAAGACTCTTCTGGAAAGTTATTTTCTTTCTTCCCCAACTCTCTTATCCCTGCAGACAGAAGTGATTCTAGAGACCTGGAAGCAGGTAACATCTCCAGTTAATGAGCCATGTCTTGGCCACACTTAGCTCATTTTTTCATGCAGTGTCAGTTCATATCTTTGGTTTATTCCTACTGTGACCTTTGTATTTTTTTTTTTTTCTGGATTTACCCAAAGGACCTTACAAATCTGCTTGGAGTAGAACATGTATGAGCTTTCCTTGTAGCAGATGGATGACAGCTCCTTATCCTTGGGGTGCATCTTCCATTGAGGGATGTCAGCAATGCTGGGGGCTCTGAAAGAGTCTGAGATTTATAGTTCTTTCCCTTTCTGACTCTTCCCTACATCCAACCCAGCTCTCAGCACCGAGGGGTGTCTGTGTATGGATAGTAGTGGAGTTACCATGGAGACCTAAGCTACATTAAATCATGATAGTGAGTTGTGACCAGCATTTTAAAAAAATATAAAAGAGACTAGATAAGAATAGAAAATATCAGGATGCATCACAAATGCTAAGTATTTTTGATGAAACATGTCTTTATGCATATATGGGGTTGAACAGTTGATATATTTCTTACTTTAGGTGCCATAGAAATAAATGAAATCCAGCTAATCGAGGTTACTAGCATTAGGCTAACAGTTTGGGGGCTCTGATTACTTCAGTCATCTTTCTTGAGATGCCATACTTCCCTCTCTCTAGTCTTACGGCCATACAAGTAGCCTGTTTCAGCCAATCCCCTCTTTCTCCTTACCCAGAGCTGACCATGTCAGGAGACTTGTTGGGGTGACCACCATCAGCTGTCACAGCTCCAGCCCATGCAGGCACTTCCCCGGCCTCTGGTGGGATGCCACCGCCTGCTCATACCCTTTGCTCCAGATCCCTCTTGTTTTGAACTTAGAGATTCTCCTGGACTTCTGAGAAAACTTCCAATCTAGTTCTCAGATGGGCCCAATGTTTTCTTGTGTGAATCATGAGGCATTTATCCTTCTTTTTATTACTGATCACGTTCCCCCTTCTTCCATCCCCAGAGGAGGATAGTTGTCATTCACAGGTAGTCATTTATATTCGTGTCTAATGCCATCATTGTTCTGTGTTGTAAGGTTCTGCCATAGACTGAATATGCATTTCCCCGCAAAGTTCATAGTTTGAAACCTGATCACCAATGTGGTGGCACTGGGAAGGGTGCCTTTGGGAGGTGACTCGGTCATAAGGCAGAGTCCTCATGAATGGAGTTAGTGCCCTTCTAGGAGAGACCCTGGGGAGCTTCCTCACCATTGGGTCATCTGAGGACACAATGAGAAGAAAGTCACTTCTCTCATTGAACCCTAAGTCTGTCAGGGCCTTGATCTTGAACTCCCCGACCTCTAGAACTGTGAGAAATAAAGTTCTGTTGTTTATAAGTCATATAGTTTATGGTACTTTTGTTTAAGCAGCCTAGGTTGACTTAAATGGGCTATTTTTCTTTCTTTCTTTTTTTTTTTAGTCATTTTAATGCAGTTTTGGGTAAAAATCTTAGGTTGAAAGTAGAAATGACATTTTTAAAAAGTTTGAGATAAAAGTCATCTATTCTAAAAGTAACCATTTTAAAATGAACTGTTTAGTGGCATTTAGCGAATTGACATGGTTGCTCAAAACCACTCTATCTAGTTCCTAAATATTTTCACTACCCTAAAAAAAATGTTGTAACCATTGACAAGTTGCTCCCCATTCCTTTCTCCCCCAGGTCCCAATAACTACTAATTTTTCATATAAATGGAATTATATAATACACGACCTTTTGTGACTGGCTCCTTTCACTTAGCATAACGTTTCTGACATTCATCCACATTGCATCATATGTTGCTTTTTATGGCCTAGTGCTATTCCATTTCTGTACATGCCACACTATTATCTATCTGCCCATGGGTGGACATTTGTGCTGTTTCCACCTTGGTTACTGTGAGTAGCACTGCTCTGAACACGTGAATGCAGTGTTTGTGTTAGCACCGTTTTCCAGTTCTTTTGGGTATAGACCTAGGGGTGAAATTGCTAGGTCATATGGTAATTCCATGTTTAACTTTTAAGGAACCATAAGGCTATTTTCCACAGAGGCTGAGCCATTTTGTATTCCCACTAGCAATGTTTGAGGGCTCCAATTTCTCCATGTCTCCCTAGTCCATTTTAAAAGTTATCTTTATGATGCTGAGTTGTGAGCATTCTTTATATATTCTGAATACTACATTTGACTCTGAATTTTGCATTTTTTGATGTCTCTGTCTAGCTGTATATGGGAAAGGTGATCTTTCCCTGGACTGATTTGGAGCTGAACGGTGAAACCTGAATGAGGGTAAAGCCAGAAAAATCTCTTAAAAGGCACCGTCCAGTTTTCTGTCCTTGGTTCTTCTAGTTCACATTTTTATTAATGATTCAAGGGTTTATCATTCAGGTAATACCAAGTTTCTGCTTATGGGCTGGGAACATTGATGAGTGCCTATGTAGAAATTTCCAGAATTGGTTTTGTGAGAAACATAACCTTAGAGACTTAAAGTCTTTGCAACCTGCGACCCTCAAATGTACAATGTGCACAGAGATGAGAGGCACCCAATGTAGGATGGTGTCTTCATTTAGAAAAGGGGACTCACTATTATAAGGGATTCTGTAGGAAGATCAGAAGCGGGGGAGGTAGCATGCTCCTCCTCAGGAAGCCAGGGGGGCATTCCGTGCGGCATCTAGAAGGCTTCAACTGTGGACAAGACACTACGCTCTATGGACTTTATAGAATGCTGGGATCACTTTTATTTCCCTATATTCATTGCTGTTATTTTCCCTCCATTTCCTCTCAGTGATCATTAAAAAATCTCTTAAATTCAAAGGACCCATGTTTGTCTTTGCGGGATAGCATGAAAAGGGGTAGCTGTTGAGCCAGATCCCAGGCCATGATAAAGCTGAAAGAGAACCTGAAGGATACAGTAGGGGACAGTGTTTGGTTCCTTATTATTATTGATAGAAGTCAGGTTCCAAGACACCTTAGGTGGATTTGAACAATGGGCTGAAATTTAAAAAGAAAAGCAAAAGTCTAAGGGATGAGCAGAAGATATGAACTCCTATACTTGGGTCTTAAAACACAGCTGAAGACATAAGTGATAAGGGAGAACACTTAAGCGAGTAAGGCTTGAAACACTTCCCAGCAGGAGGGCTCAGGGGTTTGCTCGCTAGGTAGGATGACAAGGCTGACTGACAGCATCTGAATGTAATGGAGAAGCAGGTTATCCCGATTAGGGGAGACCATGAGCCTAGTCCTTGCTTGAACTTGAGTTGTACATCCACTGTGTGAAGAGTTTTGTTAGACATAGGTCACTAGAGAGGTTACAGAGCAGGGTGACCAGGACAGCAAGAGCCTGGGAGTCACGTCTTGTGAGAGGTGATTGAAAACATCATTTTGTTTGGAAAGGAGAATAGTGTGGGGGAGCACACGGTCATTGGCGTCGCCTACATCGAGGGCTGTCAAGAAGCTGGTGTGGTTTCCCATTGCTGCTGAATAGGTGACCACAAACCTAGTAGCTGTTAACAACATAAAATTAATCTTGTTCTGGAGGTCAGAAGGCTTTCTGGACTGGAATCAGTTTTCAGCTGAGCTGCGTTCCTTCTGGAGGTTCTGCGGGAGAATCTGTTCTGTGCCTTCCAGTTTCTAGAGGCATTCCTTAGGCCCTGGCCCTCTTCCATCTGCAAAGCCCCTGCTTCCATCTACACATCTCTTACTCACCTGCCTCTTTCTTTCCCTGGTGATGATGCTGGGCATTGCTGGGCAATCCAAATCATCTCTCCATCGCCTTAATTTAATCACGCCTGCCAAGTCCCCTGCATTCACAAGTTCTAAGGATTAGGTTGTGAACATCTTGGGGGGAATTATTATCAGCCATGAAGTGTTGTGTTTTCTTCTGAGTGGGTCCAGAAGATAGAATGTGGGTGTAAATTACAGCAGGAGACATTTGGAACTAACATGAGGTAACCTGGTCTCATAGTCTGGACTTTCTACAGCAAGAAAGGAAGGTTGAGGAGGGAACCATCCTGTTCTTTTGTGATCATTCAAGAAAAGGATGAGATGTTTGTTTGGAATGATATAATTCCTGTGTAGCTGAGCAGTTAGGCCAAATCACATCGATGACCTTTGCCAATTTTAAGATTACTGCTTTTAAATGATTAGTTCATTCTGTTTGGTTCGTGGTTTAGGAAATTTAGACAAAGCATGACACATGTGACATGGGGCATGCCCAGTGTAGCAAGCGCATGTCTGCATGTGCTCTTGGCACTCACCACCTGCTCGAGCAGCATACACTTGCAGGGCCTATGATGCTCTGCTCAGCCCAGGTGCCGGCAAGCTGCAGTACCCAGGAGCAGTCCTCGTTGATAACAAAGAGAAATGGGTGATTTAGTAACCCAGTTTCCTGGACCC
The DNA here is from genome assembly GCF_014898055.3 of Talpa occidentalis. NCBI lineage: Eukaryota > Metazoa > Chordata > Mammalia > Eulipotyphla > Talpidae > Talpa > Talpa occidentalis. The sequence continues at coordinate 89,169,311 of NW_023605083.1, forward strand.
TGGTGCTGGTGCTGGAGGGATGTTCAGAACAGCTGCCCATGAGGGTCACCTGTCAAAGCCCCTTGCAAGGTCACCCTTCCCTACTCACTTTCCCAGGCCCTGCAGAGCTTCCCTCGACTACCTCCAAAGAAGCTTCTTAACGCTTTGCCTCAGAATCTGCTTCTAGGGGAACCCAGACAATGATCCAACAGAAAGTATGGGGGAAACAAACTCTTCTATGACAACATAGGGTCTGAGTTAGGGTTTCCCCTACAGCAAGTACGATGGCTTCCAACACAGACATTCCCTGCTTGATAGTCCCTTCTTCATTCTGGCAATTCTGAAACAGGCCGCTGCCTTTCCTAACCATATACACGATGCAGCTTTCAATGCTCCGTTGTGAAAAATCCATCACAAAGAGTCAAGCCCTCACTGCGGGCATGCCTCGTTTAATGACGGCGATACCTTTCGAGGGGGGCTTGTCGCTGTGTGTTTCTAGAGGCATTCCTTAGGCGAACAGAAACAAAAACTTGCATGGTGTCGCTTACTGCACACCTAGGCTGTCTATACAGGCAGGGCACACTGCTGCTGCTGTTGTTGACCAAAATGTCCTTGAATCATGCCTGACTGTACTGGCAACAGTTGGGGTGGGATTTTAATGACCACAAAGTTGGTTGTGAGGAAGTATGATGCTCCTGATATCCAGAATTAATATCAAGCACCCAGTCAATGATGTGCAGGCAGCTTCATTTCTCCCAGTGCAGGTTTTCTAAGCCTCTCTTGTTGTTGGAGGGGAATATTTGGGATCGTTAGGGCAACCATACCCTGCTGCGGGCCTGCCTTCTCCTCCCTTGGCCCCAAGGGGAGATGTGATAAGGCCTGCTTATATGATCGGCAGTGGCGGAGGGGGCTGCTTCATGGGCTGTGGGTGCTGGCTGAGTCTCTGGCTCTGCTCAGCACCCTCCGTGCAGTTGATGCCCTGGACAGGTGCCTGTCCTTTCCTTTGGTAAGTTATATCTCTCCAACGAGCAGTCTCCCACTGGCGGCTACTCGCTGTGTCCCTGGCCTGGGGTTGCTAGGATGTTTGGGTACATCTTCTGTGTCCCTGAGAGGCTGGCTCCCTCTCAGGCCTTTTGCTCATCTTGTCCCTGGTCCCAGGGTACAGGAGGCATTTGTGGATTTGCAGTCCCCCAACTTGAGCCAGCAAATAGCCCAGAAGCCTCCTCTCTTCTCAAATACTTCCCTACCGCTCCTGTATTTCAGAGGGAACACGCCTATTTCTTTTCATTTCTTCTTCCCGCTCTAGGAGGAGGGACAGAAGAAGACTCTTTTCCCTCTAACTCGCCTCTTTTCCATCAGTGTGGGGTCATTTTACATAGTACAGGGCAAAGATGGGTGGGTGATAAATCAGATCTGCCTGAATCCATCAGCTTTCAGATCTCATGTCCTTTTTCTCTACTGCAGCAACCAAGAAAAAAATTGGTGCTGACAATTGAGACTTTGAAACAAATGATGACCCCAATTGTCATGTCTAAATGGGGGTGGTCTCTGAGTGTACAGAGGAGGTGGAGACAACAAAGCTGTGTGTCCTCTTTGATGTACTAGGCTTTTAGTCTACATGAATCCCCCTCCAGCCTTAGGTGGCTTGAAAGCAGGGGTTTGAACAGGTGTCAGTGGCTTCTCGGCATCACATGCCCCTGGGAGGGGAGAGCAGGGTCAGACTAGCGACCAGATAAACCTACCATGAAAACTCTGTCCTGCTGCCCAGAAGTGGCCTGGGGGTCACATGAAGAGGGGTTCACTGGGAACCTGAACCTGAATATGATTTAATTGCTTCCATCTCAGTCCTTGAAAACACATTCTAAATACATCGCTCAGTCACTCCTGCAGTGGACCGTTTGGTGCATGCTCAGTTTGGGTCCCGTGACAGATGGAGAGGTGCACTCCCCAGAGGGTCTGGAGCGTGGGCTTCAGAGACTGCTAATGTTTCTCAGATCTCCTCTGCAAAATGCCAACTGTGGCAACACTGTAGCTCAGGCCAGGAAATGAAACACTGCCAGGTGGTGAGACAGGCTGCTTCTTAAGAAGCCTCCCCAGCTTATGGGTGACTGGTGTGGTTTGTAAATAGTTGGTGCACCTGCTGCTGCCACGTGCTGGGGTGCTCCTACTCTCTGTGCCTGTGGGCACTTCCAGAATAAATAGTAGAAGCAATGTCTATAATCTTTACTGGACATTTATACACTCCCAGACATGGTGCACTATCAGGCACTTGACCTGTGTTCTCACTTAATCCTCATAGCAACCCAGTAGGTAGGTGCTGTTATGCCCATTTTGCAGAGGAGAAAATTGAAGGAGAGCTTTTGTGAATAGTGCAAGCTCACATAGCTGATAAGAGTGAGTTAGAACTTAGACAAACCTAAATTATGAACCTTGGTTCCTCCTGTGTAAAAGTAAAATAATTTTATGTATCTCATGGAATTATTGTGAAAGTTAAATAAAATTATGTGGACCAAAATCTGCCAGTTTAGAATTTACCATTTAGTAATGATTCAGTAAATGTTTGAAAGCCTACAGTGATGGTTAATTTTACATGTCAACTCAGCTAGGCCATGATACCCAGGTATTTCAGCAAGTATTATTGTAAGTGTTTCTGTGAAGGCATTTTTTTTTAAATATGAGATTAACATTTAAATCCGTAGACTTTGAGCAAAACAGATTACCTTGCATGATGTGGGTGGGCCTCATCCAAGCAGTTGAAGGCTCCAACAGAAAAAAACTAACTCCCTCAGAAGAAGAAGGAATTCTACCAGCAAACCGCTTTCAGAAACTAAACAACAACTCTTCCTTGGGTTGCTAAACTTTGGCCTAAACTAGACTTTGGACTTGTCAGATTCCACAGTTGCATAAACCCATTTCTTAAAATCAGTATCTCCCTATTTCTATCTATCTATCTATCTATCTATCTATCTATCTATCTATCTATCTATCTATCTATCTATCTATTCTCTCTCTATCTATCACTCTACCTCTCTCTCTACCATCCGTTGGTGCTGGCTCTACTTCTCAGGAGAACCTTGATTAAAACACCTATGAGTAGAAGGATGGCTTAATAACATATGGCTCATCTATATGGAATAATATGCAATTGTTAAAAAAAAAAACCTCAGACTTATGCTTCTTGATGTAGAAAGATATTGATTGCAAAATATTTTGCTCATCAAGTACATGATTGCATTTTTAGAGGAAAAACTGTAGCACGTATGTCTGCATGTTCATGTGTGTCTCTGTGTTTATGAACATAGAGAAATATGTGAAGGGATACACACCAAATGGTTGACAATACCCCAAGGGATGGTGATGGTGGCTGTAGAGGTGTTACTGGGGTAGGGAGGGATATCCACTTTTTCTTCCTCTAATTTGTTATCATTTCACTTTAGTATGCATTATTTTGCTATTAAAAAGATCATAAAGTAGATAAGTATAATGTGAGAAATGCTTTGATTTTTGAATCTTCCTTCCCACGTGTGTTTGCAGGCAGTGGGGAAAAGAGCATAAGTCTGTGTGCGTTCACTTTATGTTGACTTATTTTGAGGTTCCATCCTATCTGGTGGTGTTCTGAGTCTGTTCTGACTATAATGGCCTTACCTACATAGCACCCTGGTCTAAATGTATTCCAAGACCAAAGGTCGTTTTGAAGGATTCTCCACCCATAATTCCTGGCCCTGGTTTCTGGATCTGTGTGGATTTGGTGGCCCACTGGATGCAGTTAGGAAAGCCAAAGGTTGGGCTTCCATTCTTGCTCAAGTCATCCCAGCATAGCCCTAGGATATCTCCACAAACAGCTTTGAGAGATTGGAGGTGCCAGGTGCTGCCCTGAGTGCTGACCGAGTTTCCATTCACTACTCTGGGAGGAGCCATTCTGAAAGCCTAGAGGGGGATTTCTTGTTAGAGTGGCCTGGATTTTGGAAAATGGCCAATTTGACATTATCAGGAAAATGTCAAGCAGTCTGAACCTCTTTCCTTTGATCCTTTTGCAGGGTCTGCTGCTCCCAATTGCAATTGGCTGTTGGTTTGACTGACTTAGTTGAATCAATGTGTGGTTTGCTCTTCCTGCCAAGAGCAATCTCCCATCTCCACATCCAGCACACACCAGGGACTTTCTCACTCCTGGCTACGCAGAATGCTAAAAGGTAGTGAGGTTGTCTGAAAGCTCCCCAAGCCAGTCACCTTACAGCAATTCAACCCAGCACATGTTCCCCTGAATACAATCCACTCTTCCCAATTGTAGGCAAGGCCATGGATCATAGGCAAGGCTCAAGTATCATAGTCTGAGGAAAGACAGTTCAGACAAATAGAGGACCCCAGTACAGATACAATGAAGAAGGTGTTTCCATGGAGTGCGCATCAGTCACCTGAAGAAGTTTTACAAAATGCAGGTGACTGAGCCCAGACAGCTATATTACTTTTAAAATCCCACTTGAGAAGCATTGTGATGGCCCCGCAAGGTGAGTGTTTATTCTGTTAGTTATACCTTAGTCTGAAATGTCGTGTGCAAAGCAAGGGCTGCTGAGGGCTGCATGGAATACACTAGTCATGTCACCATGGGGTTGGTTTCTACAGACCTAGCTGCAATGTGTGGGTTCCCAAGAAGTGTCTCCTCTCATAGTCCACAACTTGTCTGTACCTTGGGGAAGAACTGAGAGAATAACAACAAGCAAGTCACTATAATTATCACTCCTGCCCTAATGAAGACAGAGCATGTGTGGGTAAGAGAAAGAGACCTTGTTGGAAGCCACTGGTCACTGAGATGCAGATAAAGTCCTAAACCATCACAGACCTTAGAGATGGTAAGGCCAGGACAGACCCATCCCCGCTCTCCACCATGCGAGGGGCTGTGGGTTGGGCCCACAGCTACGGCCTGCAGCTCATGCAGGGAAAAGACGTGTTTGGGTGACAGGAGGCCACAGCAGTCAGTCCTAGCTGACAGTGACCTGCTCTGAGATGGGTCAAAACACCTCCTCTCTGCTCTCTATTGCTAGAATCCTCTGGAACTGAGAGGGATGAGGTGAGATGAGCATTTATTTTCCTTTCCTCGTTTGACTCTTTGTGGTCTAAACTTCAGGCATTGAGATACAGTCAAACAAAAGCTACCCAAGTCATTATATCTAGAAAACATCACCTTCTTATCATTTTTGAATAACAAAAATACATTCTTACTCTAAATACTCGATGGATACAAAAAGACACAGAGCACCAAGTCCCCTCCCCTAGCACGTTCTGCAGAGGCAACGGCTGTTTACAGTTTGGCCACGTCCTTGCCACAGCTTGTATTCTAATATCTTGATTTCTAAAATTGTGAGCTTTACCAATGAACTCTGAAATTTAAATACTAGGAGACTAGGTTGACTGAATCAGACATCAAAGCCTGATGGGTCCTCAGCCGACTGGCTTTCAACACAGCCGGCCAGGCAGTGCTGGGGCTTCTGGCTTGGCTCGAAAGTGCACAAAAGCCTGGGGATCTTTAGTTTGAGTGGTGACAAGACTCCCTGCTGGGGGAGGCACCTAAAAGTGCCTGCCACCTTCCTTTCCACAGAGACATTGATTGTGAGTTACACTCCATTAGGTTGGAAATTGTATTTGCATGTTATTATTTAAGCTTCAAATCTTTTTCATCTTGGCCTCAGGCTCTTGCTCAGTTTGCTGAAGAAATCCTGTCAATGCACCTCATTTTATCTGCCTTTGACCAATGTGTGCCTCCCTCGGGTTTTCAGTGTTGATGTGTTTTGCATTTGTGTGTGTGTGTGTGTGTGTGTGTGTGTACTCATATGCATAAGCATGTACATACAGTCAAATGATTAGCATTGGGGGAAGAACTGTTTCTCTGGGGCTGCAGCTGGTTTTCTCTCTGTCTTCCTTCCTTCCTTCTTCCTTCCCTTCCTTCCTTCCTTCCTTCCTTCCTTCCTTCCTTCCTTCCTTCCTTCCTTCCTTCCTTCCTTCCTTCCTTCCTTCCTTCCTTCCTTCCTTCCTTCCTTCTTCTTTCTTTCTTTCTTTCTTTCTTTCTCTCTTTCTTCTTTCTTTCTCTCTCTCTCTCCTCTCTCTCTCTCTCTTTCTTTCTTTCTTTTTTTTAAAAAAAGATTTATTTATTTATGCATATAAGAACTGGGATACAGAACAGAGATACAGGGGGTGAGATGATTCACCAGAGACAGAGGGGGAAGCAGAACAGGCAGACTGACTGAAATACACTGCTGAGGGGAGCAGCAGGTGAGACAGGAGAGGTCTGCTGCACCATGTGGGTAGCTCCCTGGCTGGGGATCGAACTCAGGCCCTTGCCATGATAGCGCTGAGACTAACCCCTCTGCCACCAGGGAGGCCCTCTCACAGTTTTTTTTTTTTTAAAGATTTATTTATGCATACAAGAGCTGGGGTACAGGCCAGAGATACGGGGTGGGGGTGTGTGTGAGAGGATTCACCAGAGACAGTGTGGGGAACAGAACAGGCAGGCTGAGCGAAATACACTGCTGAGGGGAGCAGCAGGTGAGACAGGAGAGGTCTGCTGCGCCATGTGGGTAGCTCCCTGGCCAGGGATAGAACTCGTGTTGTAGTGGCTGCTCATAGCTTCATAGTGCTGCCCCTGCAGCTGGTTTTCATGCAAGATGCCATGGAGTCTTGAAGAGACTTTGTGGTACCTGAGGCCTAAAAAGACAAGAACAGTTCGCCCTGTGAGGAGACCTCCATGTCTTTTTGGGGGGCAGTTACAAAGAGGTGAAATTTGAATTCAGTCAATTGGGGTTAGTTATTCCCTAGAACCTTCATGGAATATGCCCTGACTGGAGGCTGAGAGGGGTGAAGCCTGCCCACCTACAGTGGCTGGTGGCCAGTAGGCTCTCTGTGGCTAGTAATCAACCATATATCCCAAAGCCAACTGTGGTGTTGATGTGTTGAGGCCCCAGCCCTGCCTTACTCCTACTTCCAGATGTGGTCAGATTTATGTGACTCCATTGCAATTATTATTATTATCCCTTTTAAGAAACAAATATACTACACATTTCCCCTATATTATCTTTTTCCTGCTCAATATTTTGCACATTTCTTTGTTAAGTCATATATATATAGATAAACTTCATTTGTATTAGCTGCGTAGTACTCCACAGAATATGAGATTTCCGGGTTCATTTTTCTATTATAAACAATTCTACAATAAACACCCTTGCTCATACATCTTTTGGACTAGTGCTTTTATTTCAGTTGGAGAGATTCCCAGAAGCAGCATTGCTCTTGGGTCAAAGAGACTCTATATCTTTAACTTTAATAAATCCTGCTAGATTACTTTCTAAAATGGTTGAAATAATTTACAGTTCCACCAACACGGCTTGCGAGTGCCACTTTCCTCACACCCGTGCCAGCACTAGATGCTATCAATCTTTTAAAATGTGGAGGCTAAGAAGTAGAATCACACTTTTGTTTTCATTTGCATTTCCGTTTTGCTTTTGCCCTAAATTGTACTCTATCATCTCTGCATTGATGCATTGTCTTTGCAGATTTTTTGGGCTGGGGCTGCATGTGAAAACAGAAGATGAAGACCTTTCAGAAAGGTCAAAGAGCTTGGGAAAGACTGCCTGTGCCTCTAGGCCATTCTCTAGGTCATGTGGGGGTTCCTAGACATGTCTGTGGCTATCTTATGGCTGCAGATGGAAAGATGAGACTATGGCACAAATTAGGGCAACTTAGAAAAATGGAATTAGGGTCATCTTCTCCACAGTCAAAACCAAATACTGATGATGGAGTTTTTCAGAAGGAAATGAGTTCCTTATTCCTGGAAGGAATTAAGCTGGCGTCAGATAATCATATTTTATTTATTCATTCATTTAGAATGGAGTGACGAATAAGACAGGTGTTTTCTTCTCTGCTTTTCATCGGTCTAGTGAGGAAGTCATGTGCTTAAATACATAATTGTGTGTGTGTGTGCGTGTGCGCGTGAGAGAGAGAGAGAGAGAGAGAGAGAGAGAGAGAGAGAGAGAGATTGGGACCATATCTCCACCCAACCTGCCATCATCTAGAGTCTTTGATGAATGATGCGGTGCTGAGCTGGGGTCAGCAGGGCAGGCATGGACCAGGCTCTCTCAAACCCAGCTGAACCCCAGCCTTATCTCGTGGAAAACTAGAATCAACCTTCTGCTTTATTTGAGAATTATGGCCCCTTGTCCTGTGGTCAAGAATTGGACTTTGACAGGCAGCTGGTGCATAGGGGGAAATTGGCATGCGGGGCTTCTGGCAATGTGATGGGGGAGAGAAACTGATGGCAGAGGAGGGAGCTCAGAAGCAGCTTGGCAGTGGAGCTAGTGTTAATTCATTCCAACAGTCTCTCCCATTGGCTCAGCCTTTTCCAGTTTACAAGGTGTTTTCAGATCCCTTTTCTTTGGGATCCTGGTGAGAGCCCTGGGAGGTGCAGGGATGGAGTTGTACTGCAAAGACATGTCTGTCGTGGCTCAAGAGGGCATGGCTGGCTGGGTCTCCAGCTGGTGTGCGGAGCGGGCAGGACCAGCTGGGTTGAATCAGTGTTCACTTCTTAGCATCAAGGGCCCAAGAGTTGAGCTCAGGCAGGTGTCACCGGGCAGGCGGTACATCTGTTTTGCTTCGGGGGACAGATCCTACCATACATATTGTTTCCGTGAGGGGCTGTCTCATGTTGGGTTCCATGGGAAATAGTCTCTGAGCTTGCAGCTGTTAATTAGGAAGTATTTGTGGGGGTAGAAGGGCCTATGCCAGAGGAAAAGAGGGGAAGGAAGTGGGATTGGGCAGAGGGAGAAGTCAAGCTGCAACGCGGTGTTCAATCATGGCCTTCTCACTTCAGAACCTCAGCGCCCCAGGAAGCCAGAACTAGAGGGGCCTCAGATGTGCATGATCCTACCCTCTCATTGTAGAATAGGGAGACTCGGAGAAGGGCAATTACACGCCCAAGGTCACCCATCTCTTTGACAGTTTCCAGTTTCTAGAGCTTCCTACAAATCACTCTTCGGCCCTTCCTTCCCTATGCCCAGCCTGAATAGTTCCTCCTCCAGGCAGCTGCCTTTGATTAACCTTCCCAGCTGAATTCATTCAAGTTTCTTTCTCAGCAGCAATGACATTTTTCCTCTGCAGGGAATTTTAGTGGCAATTGACAGGAGCTGCAGAATCCCATGTACCCCTACGGGAGGTCTGAGGCTGGAGGTACTTTCGCATCAAACTGACCTGCTGTGTGACCTTGGGCTAGTGCTTTTCCTTTTCTGAGTCTGTTTTCCCATCTGTAAAACTGTGAAAGAGGTTAAAAATACCATCTACACAAAGTTGCTGTGATATTAAATTAAATCATAAATGTGAAGAGATTATTATTATTACTATTACTTCACAGGATATTATTTCACCTTGACTAGATAGAAAGTTCATTGAGGATAGATTCAGTATTGTCTTCCTGCTTCATTTTCCAGGAGAGCTTAGGATGGGGCTGAAATACAGTGAGTGCTCAGTAAACACAGTAACGAGTGAGCGTGTTTTGTGTGTATTTTCCCATTAGCTACAAACAGTTAACTGATTTTATGAGATATAATAACAATAGAATAATGTGGGCTGAGCACCCATGCTGTGCCAAGCTCATCTCATGTAACTCTCTTAACAGTTCTCTAATCAGGTATTTTGATCTCTGTTTTGTAGGGTAGGAAGTAGAAGTTCAGAGCGGTCAAGTAACTTGTACAAAGTCACACAGTTAACAAGCAACAGAAGCCAGACTTGAAATTGGGAGTGTGGTTTTAAAGTCCATGTACTTTCCTTGCATTGAGAGAGAAGCATGAGGCCCTGTGTGAGTTTCTCCCTATGCCCTGTGTCCAAGGCTGCTGGGTTGGGTCATTGGCAGACTTGCCTCATGCCATGGTTGAAGATTGTGTTGAGTCTCTGCTCCTCCCTCTCCCTAACTACACCTCTTTTCCCTGTCTTGTGTGGGCACAGATTCCCCTGTTATTAGGAATGTCAAGACAGCATTCAGCCAAGGACTGGCCTTCGGTGCGCAGGTGCGGGGCCACTGCTCACGCTGTGAAATTGACCCCAGTCAGACCTGCTGATGACAGAAGGAGAGTGGCTTGTTGAAGCAGTCACCCTCCTGGCTGTGGGATTATGAGGAGGGGCCGAGAGCATCACAGACACCTGTACTGCTCAAGCCAAACTGCTTTTCTGGAAGGTTGATGGAGCTGGGAATCTCCTGACCCACAGCCTTCGGGCTGCCAGGCCCAGCCTGGAGGAGCCCCTGAGTTTCAGCCTTTCAAAGAGGCAGCCAAAGCCAGAGACAGCTTCATCTTGCCCACTGCAGGGGAAGTGAGGCATGGCCTGGGGGCGTCATCTTTTCTCAGTGCCTCAGCAGCTCAAAGCCTCTCCCAGGCAGGAGTCAGGGCTTGCAAAATCCTCCCAGTGGGGAGAAACAAAAAAGTAGCAAAAAAGTCTCACCGAGGAAGCCTGCGGCAGATTCCTGATGCAACAGAATCTTGCAGGAGACAAAAAACTGGATGGGGGATGGCCCAGCTTCTGGCCAGCCGACAGCAGACAACTCCTGCCCAGCCCTGCAGCTCTGGCTGGCACCTCTGTATTAGTTCGAACAGCCTGTCTCGAACCTGCCTTGCCTCCATCACCCTCACCAGACCCTCCTAAGGGACTCAGGACCCAGCAACTACTTTCAAAATCAGCCCATTTCAGGAGCACTGGATGCTGAGTCATGAGCCAGCCAGGTTGGATCAAGGCAGCTGACTCTGTCTGCTACTCCAGACTCCCCAGGTCTCAGGGCACAGCACCATGTAGGGGGTGCCCGTCTGATTCTGATACTGAGGCCACTTGCTCACCCCCTATTGGGTCTGAAGATTTTCTGTTCTAACTCTAGGTTTCAAGATGCTGGGGCCTCGGTGACCCTCCTCCGAGGCTGGCTGGTGAGGGGCAGGTGCGTGCTTCTGTCACTCTCGTTCACATAACCCTAAACGTCTAGGTACCCTAACAGGTAGGGGAGGTCCCTGGGAGGCAGACTCTGCAGGAGGTGCGAGAGCAGGGTGTGACCCCAATAATCTTTGGGCAGCACTCTACAATTTAAAAGGCACTTTCAATGCACTATTCCCTTTGATCCTCATCATGACCTTCAGAGTAAGATAGGACCTTGTTTTATCACTGAGACCACTAAGGAGCACAAGGGCTCAGACTTTGTGCAAGACCCTCGGGAAAAGCACTTGGGCAGGATTTGAACTTAGATTACACCAACTCAGAAACCCGAGTTAATCCTGTTGCCTGTACTAGCCTGGTCCTGGCTCCACAAACAGGATCGTGCCTGAGTCTTCTAGAGGGCTGGGAAGACACAGGTGGCTGGGCCCACCCTTAACTCCTGGTACCTATGGGACAGGGTCTGAGAATTTCTTTCTGGTGATGCTGATGCTGCTGGTCGGGGCAAACTCTGGGAAGCCTCAGCTTATCAGAACCATGTGCTCAGCAGGATGCAAACCCCCTCTAATGCCAGGCAATGACAGGCCAAGCAAGCACGGGGTTCAGCCTTTATATGCACGCACTCATTTCATCCTTGCGGCAACGCTCTGAGGGAAGAGTCCTCTAACCCCATTTTAAGGATGAGATATCCCAGGTCACACCCAGTGAACAGCAGATTCACACTTGAAGCCCAGCTGCCTGGCTCCAGGGTCTACCCTGACCACAGACTCCTCTCAGCTTTCCGCGTGGAAGGGACATGCTGGAGCCTAGCAGACCTGGACATGAGCCTCTGCCCCGCCACATCCTATCTCGATGACCTTTAGCCCGCTAGCTGACTTTGCCGAGTGTCGGTATTTAGGCATCTGAACTGGGGAGCACAGTGGTACTGCGTCTGTGGACTCTAAGGCTTAGAAATGAGGAATATCCCAATAACCTAGAGCAGGGGTCTGGCACACAGCAGGCCCTCAGAGCAGTTCTGACTATTAGTATTATTGAGATTACAGAGGAGTCCCCACCCTTACCCGCTGTCAATTGTAGGGAAATGGAACCTAATATTCCTGGTTTCCACGCCCTGGGACTATGCCAGGGTGCCAAGCATGGAGCCCTCCACCAGCGGGCAGCTGCAATTGGGGATGAAGGAGGCTGTTCCCAAGTCCATTACTGACTGGCAGGGGTGAAATCTGCTCTTGACTTGTGTTTCTGGGCTTCTGTCAGAGCCTGCCTAGTGCGCTGTTTCTGGGTCACATTTTGTGGCTTTTATGATTGTATTCCTTGGGGTGCTCTAGCATGTACGTAGATTCTAGAATTGGACAGATTTGGTTTTGAAAGCTAGCCCCAGCACTTCTGAGCTGCTTTATAGCATTTACCATGTGCTTGGCACCTGTCTGAGCACTCCATATAAATAAACACATTTGATATTCTTATCCATTATATGAGGCAGGCACTTTTGTGGTCTCTATTTTAGAAATGAGAAACAAGCAAGAAACAAGCGAGAAACAAGAGGTGAAGCATCTTGCCCAAGATCACACAGGTAGCAGAGATAACACCTGAAACCCAACATACTGACTGTAAAATCTATTTAGGGTTGTTCTAAGTACCATTGTAATGGTGGTCCCCAGGAAAGGGGGGGAGGGTCCAGGTTTCCTGCCCCACCCAAGGGAGGGTGGAGCTGAGCAGAGAGAGAAGAAGCTGCAGAGGAGACTAAAGAAGGAAGGAAGCAGGACGGAGAGCCAGAAGGAGACCTGGAGGAGGCACATGGAGCTGAGAGACACGTGAAGAAACTGTACTTGCCTTTTGGTCGTGGACTGGGGGACACAGATGTGGGTGAGAGACCCGAGGGGAGACAAAAACCCATGGCGGTTTTTGTCTTAATTTTGATTTTGTTCTTTTCCTTCCAGACTTGTCTGGTTGTTTCTGATCCTTTTCTGTGGGTCCCCACTGGAAGGTGCTTTAGACTTTGTGGCAGGCTTTGGGGTCTTGTTCTGGGCCAATCCTGCTTAGGTGGACTTTTACCCACGAGGGGACGGGTGACTTTGGGTGCTTGATTTAGAAACTATATTCTTTGCCTTTCCTGTGTTGTTTCCTAACTGAATTAAAGTTCTTTCCCATTAAAGTCTCATTTGTTTTGTGTTGATGCACCGCATGGCAGAATCCATTTAAAGCAGGCAGGTTTGCGGGGTCTAGGGTGCCCCTCTCCCTGCCCTTTTGTATAGTAACTCATTTTTCTCATATAAAACCTGTGGGATGGGGATTCTTCTTACTCTTGATTTACAGATGAGAGCACTGATTCTAAGAGAGATTGGGTCTTTCCCCAGATCAGCAGGTTGGAAGCATAGCCTGATTGTAAAGAACAGGAGGATCTGCAGTTGAATTGATCAGGGTTCAAATTCTATCACCAGCGTTTATAGCTGTGTGACCCTGAGCAACTTACTTAACTTCTCTGATCCTGAATAAAGTCAGTTGAATCTCATATAGGATTGCAGGGGCCAAATACTAATAATATTTATCACTTATTATGAGACACGGTCCACATTAAGCATTTTATTCTCTACAATTTTAATCTGTTCCAATAACCTTGTAATTCTATTTCTAGTCCCACTTTTATGGATGAGGCACAGAGAAGTTGTCTAACTTGAATGAAGAGCAACAGAACTGGGATTAGATTCTAGACAGTTACCCTGGGCAGAACAGCTCCAGAGGCCATACTCTTTTTTTTTTTTTTTAACTATTACACTAAACTGATAACATATGTAGTCAGTTTTTCAAATGTGCAGACTTTGGTAGGCTGCAAGCACAAGGTAATTTAACAAAACTCCGCCCCATTAGTTCCTTCTCTTGAATAATTCCTCCTTGTTCTCAGATGAAATTTCCTGCAGGTCCTTAGCTTTTCCACTTACTCTTAGGGATTAAGAGACAGTCTTGCTCCCACTCCCACCCTTAGTTATTAAAAATGTTTGTTGCTCTGTCTTATGGAGGTGTGAGTCTCACAACCAACTCAAAACAATTTCATCTTCCTGGCCACCTCTTCCCTTGGGCCTCCCTCAGGCCCAGATACCTGGGCTAGAGAAAGCAGTGGTGGCTGAGCTTCTCCGACTTTCCACCTTTGTGCTTCCTTGTCATTGGCTGGCTTCTGTGGGGAACTCCCTAGGGAGGAGGGGCATGGTGTAAAGGTGGTATCCTGTCCTGGTGCCCTCTGGCTGTGCTGCATTCCAAATGCCCATCCTTTAAAGGGTTCCCTGAGGGCTTTTATGGTGGCATTTTGCTTATCAGCCCCCTCAGCCTCTGGCTTTCTTCTATCATTCCCCCAACTGTCTCCCTGATGGAATCATCTCACCCTAAGGTGAGTTTCTGGGGGGAGGTGATTTTGAGATGACTCCTTCATGGGGAGGAGGATGTAGGGTCCCCTGGAAGAAGCTCTTACCTTTGTCCGCTCTCCTGGCAGTGAGACTGGTTGGTCAAGTAACAATGTCATCTTCATAGAAAAGGGAGCAGCAGACCTCTCCTGCCTCGCCCGCTGCTCCCCTCAGCAGTGTATTTCAGTCAGTCTGCCTGTTCTGCTCCCCACTCTGTCTCTGGTGAATCCTCTCACCACCTCCCCCCACACCTCTGATCTGTACCCCAGTTCTTATATGCATAAATAAATAAATCTTTAAAAAAAAAGAAAGAAAAGGGAGGTTCCAATTTCCCTGCCCCACCCAAGGAAGGGTGTGGCTGAGGTGCAGAAACTATTATGCAAAAGTGTTACAGAGCAGCCCCGATATAAAACGGATTGCCTGGCTGTGGGTCCTCACCCGCACGCTTTAAGGGGACTTATTAATACTCTTCTGCAGGCACACACAAAAGGTTAATAAAAGGTTTATTTACAAGGGAAGGGGAAATGAGGAAATGTACAACTCAGGGAGAAAATAGGGAGATAAAGTCTTCAATGCATCCTACCCGTTCCGCCGACCTGGAAACCCAATGGCACTCTCAGAGCTGGCCGCGAGCCATGGGCTGTGAAGCCAAGAGGCAAGAGAGCCCCAAGGCCCATGTGTCTAGTTTTATACCAAACCTGGCTGCTTAACCCCACCCTCAGGTCCCAGCAACCCTCCCTTTGGTGGTGATGGGGTTTGTCTTTCCCAATGTCCTTATGGCTTTGGTCTGGAGTGGGGGTGGAGTCCATAAAGCCTGTATGGAATTAGCTCAGGACATCCTTTCCCCCTAACAAAAGGACTGGGAAAAGGATTTTAGACCAAAGGGAGAGGAAGAAAGACTTGGGAGAAGACCTGGAGGGTCAGACCTGTGGTGAGAGACCCATGGGGAGGCTGATAGTGTAACAGGGTGGTCCCCAGGAAAGGGGGAGGTTCCCTGCCCCACCCAAGGGAGGGTGGAGCTGAGCAGGAAGAGGAGAAGCTGCAGAAGAGACTGAGGAAGGAAGGAAGCAGGATGGAGCCAGGAGACCTGGAAGAGGCGCATGGAGCCTAGAGACACGTGAAGAAACTGCGCTTGTCTTTTGGTCGTGGACTGGGTGACACAGATGTGGGTGAGACCCGTGGGGAGGTGACAATGGCAGCTTTTATCTTGATGTTGATTTTGCTCTTTTCCTTCCGGGCTTGTCCGGTTGTTTGTGACCATTTTCTGTGGGTCCCCACTGGAAGATGCTTTAGACTTGTGGCAGGCTTTGGGGCCTTGTTCTGGGCCAATCCATTTGGATGGACTTTTACCCACGAGGGACGGGTAACTTTGGGTGCTTCATTTAGAAACTAGACTCTTTGCCTCACCTGTATTGTTTCCTAGTTGTATTAAAGTTCCTTCCCATTAAAGTCTCCTATGTTTTGTGTTGATGCGGCGGATGGCAGAACCCATGTAGATAGGCAGGTTTGCAGGGTTGGGTTGCCCCTCTCCCTGTCCAATAACAATAGCAGCAGCTTTTATCTTGACTTGTACTTTGATTTTTGCTCTTTTCCTTCCAGACTTGTCTGGTCCCTCTGCCCCTTTCCTATGATTCCCCACCAGAAGGTGCCTTAGACTTGTGACAAGTCTTTGGGCCTTAGTGGCCCTTTGGGCCGACTTGTTTGGCTGGACATTTATCCACTAGGGGGTGGGTAACTTTGGGTGTTTCATTTGGGAACTATTCTTTCTCTTCTCTTTCTCTATTGCACACTAATTATTTAATGCACACTAATTATATTAAAGTTCTTTTCTACTGACGATCTTACACACTAAGAGTATATTTTGTCTTTATGCAGCAGATGGCAAAACCCATTTAGAGCAGGGAGTCCTGGGGTGCCCCTCATTCTGCCTAGGACTCCATCATCTTGCTAGTGATTGTCTGAGCTTTTTCTGAATTCAGGGAAGTATCAGTTGAATAGCCCATAGATTTTAGATGACTCAGTCCATGCTTGTCTTGAGATCCTTCCTTCAGCTTAAGGTGAGGGAGAAACACCCCCTTTCCCACAAGGAGAATGAAGAAAATGCCACAGGACTCCAGAAAGACTCTCAACGTCTTCTCTCTTCACCTTCTCATTAATTCTCAGGCCTTCTTTACCAGACCTTCAAGGTGAGTGATGGACTGAGATTCTCCAGGTGGGATATTTTGGGTCACCCTTAGATGACCAATGTCTTTTAGGGACAATAGTAGATAGTGAAGACCCTCTCTTTTCAGCTGTCTGACTGTGAGACAGAGTCCTGTTGTTGGGGGGAAAGGATGTCCTGAATGAACTCCTGAAATAAGTTTTATGGACTCCACCCCCACCTCAGACCAAAGAGATCCAAGACAAGGACTAAAAATCCTTTGATGTCATCACCACCAAAGGGAGGATTGCTGGGAACTGTGGGTGGAGTTAAACAGCCAAGATTGGTATACAACCAAACATGTGTGCCTTGGGGGTCCCTTGGTTTTTCTCCAGCTTTCAGCATGCTACTGGGGTCCCAGCTCAGTGGAACTGGTAGGATGCACTCACCAATTTATTCCTCTTTCTCTCTGGATTATTCCTTTCTTCACTTCCCCTTTCTGTAAATAAACGCTTTATTTTTTGTGTGTGTGCCTGCAGTTGAATTTCATTATAAGTCCCTTTTAGGCACATGGCTGAGAACCCACATTCAGGCTATCCCATTTCATATTGGGGTTGCCCTGTGACACTAATATGGCCCTGATAATGCTGCTCCTCATAACACAGATATTGCTCTCCCCGCAAAACATAGAGTGCATATTTCTCCCCATGGGTTTGGGCAGATCAACAACATGCTTTGGTGCATAGAATGTGGTGGAAGTGACACATTCTGGGCCAGTTCTGTGCCTGCTCCTGAAGCATCTGTTTCTCCCTCCTGGACCTTGGATCTAAGCTCTGAGGAGGTCAGGGCTCAGCTGCAGGAGAAGAGGCTGCCTGCAGGCCCCGGAGGATGAGCTGTCACGTGATGGAGGGACCACCAAGGAGGCCGCTGCCAGCAGCCACACATAAGAGAGGCCTTCTCAGACCTGTTGCAACAGGGTGGTCCCCAGGAAAATGGGAAGTTCCATGTTCCCTGCCCCACCCAAAGGATGGTGGAGCTAAAGAGAAGAGAAGAATCTGGAGAAGAGATGGAAGAAGGAAGGAAGCAGGCTGGAGAGCCAGAAGGGGACCTGGAGGAAGCATATGGAACTGAGAGACATGTGAAGAAGCTGCGCTTTTCTTTTGCTCATGGACTGGTTGAAACAGATGTGGGTGAGAGACCTGTGGAGAGGTTAACAATGGAAGCTTTTATCTTGATCTTGATTTCGCTGTTTTCCTCCCAGACTTCTCTGGTTGTTTCTGATCCTTTTCTGTGGGTCTCCACTGGAAGATGCTTTAGACTTGTGGCAGGCTTTGGGGCCTTGCTCTGGGCCAATCCCATTTGGGTGGACTTGTACCCATGAGGGAACAGGTAACTGCAGGTGTTTGATTTGAAAACTATATTCTTTATCTTTTCTGTATTGTTTACTAATTATATTAAATTTCCTTCCCATTAAAGTCTTACATGTTTTGAGTTGATGCGGTAGATGGTAGAACCTATTTAGAGCAGGCAGATTTGTGGTTTCTGGGGTGCCCCTCTCCCTGCCCTGTAACACTGTCACTGTCAGCTGGCAGAAAGCAGCAACCAGGTTGTCCCCAGTAAGCCCCGGGAGCAGGGAGTTGGCGAAGTCACCCCAGATAATCATGGGAAATGGTGAATCACTGTGGTTTTAAGCCACTAAGGTATGGAGTCTTTGTTATGCTGAAACAGATAAATGAAACCGAGACCCCAGGAAATATTTTCCATTAGCATCTCACGCAATAAGCAAGGTGTGAGGGCAAGGTACATAGTGAAGCACACTGTGTGAGTAGTTCATGTTAATACTGGTGTCACAGTGAATATGTGATGTTGGAAACACCTGGCTTCCACTTCTGACTTTGTCAGTTAGTGGGTTCTCGTGGCTCCTTGTCTATTTTGAGCCTGATTTTTTTCTCATCTGTAAATTGGGACCATCTTTCACTGTTACCTGGGATTAGAGAAAATGTATGTTCAGCACCTAAAATGTAGTAGGACTCAATCCAAAGCCATTTTGTTGGCTGTTTACCATCTCAACAATGGGGAGCGACAGCAAGTTTTAGAGGGAGTGCAGTCATCCAACCACTTGCCACTGTTTAGTTTCCCCTGAGTGACCCGGCAGGCTTACAAATGTGTCCTCGGGCGATGAAGCAGGAAAAGGGAGTGTTGTGAGAGAGGAGACTGACATGGGTCAAGGCAGCTCTCCTGTGCTGGGAGTACTGGTGCACATTCAGTGAAAGTCCAGAGAACACGTCCCCAACCACAGCTTTGTAGTGGATGAGCGTGGTGGCCCCAGCCCCACTGGGAGGCCTGGCTTCCTGCCTGCTCATATTTCTGGATCCATCTCAGAAGAAGGGTTCAGCCAAGGCTCTTCCTGGACCCAGGTGTCCAGGAGATAGTTGCTCAAATCACATGGGGCCTACTTCCCAGGCCCTGTACCTAATGGCTGTAATTGAGGCTCTCCAGCGCAGATGGTGGCAAGGATGATGCTCAAGTGCTCTGCAGCAACAATACTGTGAAATATTACCAAGCAGAGCTGAATGTTTACATCCTGAATACAGTTGCTCTCTTTCCTAAGCCAGGTTCTGCAGCTGTTCCTTTGCTTGATTGGGAGGTAGCCAAATGAGTTCTCTTTCTGGGTCATTAGGGACATTCAGGGGACAAGCACTTCAAGGGAGATGCTATGGATATCCTGGGAACAGTGGCCAGGCCCAGGGTAGGCACAGAGCAGAGAACCCTTGGGTCTGAGTTTGGGTGGAGCTCCAGCTCAGTCCCTGACTCCGGTATGGCCTTGGGAAGGTTACTTCTCTTTCTAGAATCTCAGTTTTTTCATCTGTTAATTGGGAAGCAATGTTTCTGCCCTGCCAGTGCAGCAGGCTGTTGTGGGGACCAGCCAAGGTGATGGGGCTGGGAGCTGACATTACTCTTCCTTACTTCTTAGCTGAAGACCTTGGACACCTCACTTCACCTCTCAGCCTCTCAGTTGCAGGATTCTAAAATTGAAAGCTTGTTTTACCAGAGCATAAGCAAGCGATGACTGCCTGCTGCAAAGGGGTGGACCTGGGGACAGGGAGTCAGCTGATGGTGGTGGTTTTATCCAAGGCAGAAGAAAGGGAATTGGAAAGTGGAATGGAGAGGGCTTGGGCTAAGGGGGGCTGTCAAGAGAATTCTAGCCAAAGTCACCTGACTGTGTGGTGCTCACCCAGAAAGTGGCGGGTCATTAAAAAAACAGGAGAATAAAAAATGCAGCCAGAAGAATAAAAATGCAACCTAGAGCAACCAGAAGAGTCTAGTATGATAGGGGCTTCAATTTGGAAGGGGGGGGGGATAGGTTGGGTGATCTAGTACTAGAAAGCTCATTTCTTCCCAAAGGAATCAATCCCAGGGACTTGTGACCTGGATCAGTATGAGATGCATGAGATCCAGTCATTGAACAATCATTCATTCATTCATTCATTCATTCACTTATTCAATCAGCTAGAATTGACTGGTTACCTGCCATGTGCTAGGCACTTCCCTAAGCTTTGGAAAGATAAGGACAAGCCAAGTGAAGGTGTAGCCACAAAGAAGTTTAAAGTCTAGCAGACAAAGAGCAACTGTAAACTAGTGACTTTTTTTTTTTTCAAGGTTTTTCATAACCCACTGAAGTTTATTTATTGATTTATTTTTTTTTTTATTTTTTTTTTAATAAATTTTTATTGTTATATTCCCCATACAATTGCAGCCCCCCATTCTGACCCCAATCCCTCCCTCCCACCCCCGCCCCCCTAAAAGTGTCTCTGGTTCATAGTTTTTTGTTGATTTTGATTTTCACTTTCTTATAGTTATTCATTTTCCTGGTCCCTTATTTAAGTTTTCTAGATTCCTGCTATGAGTGAGACCATCCGGTATTTTTCTTTTTCTTTTTGGCTTATTTCGCTGAGCATGATCCCTTCCAGCGCCATCCATGTTGCTGCAAATTGCATGTGTTTATCTTTTTTGAATGCTGAGTAATATTCCATGGTATATATGTACCACATCTTCTTGATCCAGTCATCTATTTTTGGGCATTTGGGTTGTTTCCAAAGCTTAGCTATTGTAAACAGTGCTGCTATAAACATAGGGGTGCAGGTGTTCTTTGGAATTGATGTTTCTGTGTCCTTGGGTAAATACCTAGGAGTGGATTGCTGGATCATATGGAAGCTCTATGTTTAGTAGGTCCAGAAATCTCCATACAGCTTTCCACAGTGGTTGGACCAGTTTGCACTCCCACCAACAGTGCAGAAGAGTTCCTTTTCTCCACACCCTCGCCAACATTTGTTGTTGCTAGTTTTTTTAATATGTGCCATTCTCACTGGTGTAAGATGGTATCTCATGGTAGTTTTGATTTGCATTTCCCTGATGACAAGTGATGTTGAACATTTTTTCATATGCCTGTTGGCCATTTGCATTTCCTCTTCAGAGAAGTTTCTTTTAAGCTCTTCTGCCCATTTTTTGACTGGATTATTTTCTTTGTTGTTGCTGAATCTCATCAGCTCTTTGCAGATTTTTGTGATCAGTCCTTTATCGTTAGTGTTGGGTGCAAAAATGTTCTCCCAGTTGGTGGGGTTTCTCTTTGTTTTTGTTATTGTCTCTTTTGCTGTGCAAAAGCTCTTTAATTTGATGTAGTCCCAGCTGTTTATCTTTGCCTTCACTATCACTGCTTTGGGTGATGTGTCTGTAAAGATGTCTTTGATGTGCAAATCACGTAGTGTTTCGCCTATATTTTCTTCTATTATTTTATGGTTTCAGGTCTTATGTCTAGTTCTTTAATCCATTTTGAGTTGATTTTTGTGTATGGTGTGAGGTGGTGGTCAAGCTTCATTCTTTTGCATGTAGCGACCCAGTTTTCCCAGCACCATTTATTGAACAAACTTTCTTTGCTCCAATGCATTCTTTGCTCCTTTGTCAAAGATTAGTTGACCATAAATCTGTGGGTTTATTTCTGGATTTTCTATTCGATTCCATTGGTCTGTATGTCTGTTCTTGTTCAATACCATGCAGTTTTGATGATTATGGCTTTGTAGTATAGTTTGAAGTCTGGAGTGTGATGCCTCCATTCCCTTCTTTTTTTTTCAGGAGAGCTTTGGCTATTCGGGGTTTTTGGTGATTCCATATGAATTTCATCAATAATTGTTCTATTTCTTTGAAGAATGACATTGAATTTTGATTGGAATAGCATTGAATCTGTATATTGCTTTTGGTAGGATGGCCATTTTAATAATGTTTATTCTTCCAATCCATGAGCAGGGGATGTCTCTCATTTCTTTGTGTCTTCTTCTATTTCTTTTAACAGTGTTTTATAGTTTTCTTTGTATAGGTCCTTTACTCTTTTTTGTTAGATTTATTCCAAATATTTGAATTTTTTTTTGTTTCAATAACAAAAGGGATGTTTTTTTTGATTTCTTCTTCTTCAGATTTATTGTTTGTGTATAGGAAGGCTACTGACTTTTGCGTGTTTGATTTTGTATCCTGCCACTTTACTGAACTGATTGATGAGTTGAATTAGCTTTTCTGTGGAGTTTTTGGGGTTCTCTATGTATAAATTCATATCATCTGCAAATAGTGATAGTTGACTTCTTCTTTTCCTATTTTTGATTCCTTGGATGTCTTTCTCTTGTCTTATTGCCTGGCCTAGGACTTCCAGTATTATATTGAAAAGCAAATGGTGAGAGTGGACATCCTTGTCTTGTTCCAGATCTTAATGGAAATTGCTTTCAGCTTTTTCACCCATTGAGAATGATACTGGCTGTTGGCTGTCATAGATGGCCTTTATGATGTTGAGGTATGTTCCTTGTATCCCCAGAATTTCAAGGGCTTTTATCATGAATGGGTGTTGCACTTTGTCGAAAGCTTTCTCAGCATCTATTGATATTATCATATGGTTTTTATATTTCTTTTTGTTGATGTGTTGGATAACGTTGATTGATTTTCGATGTTAAAATCCTTGTGCCCTGGAATGAATCCTACTTGGTCGTGGTGAACGTTATCTTATGATACATTGTTGGATTCTGATAGCTAA